>NW_027465376.1:0-29679 GCF_043290135.1 Rhipicephalus microplus | reverse complement strand
TGGCTGTGGGTGCCGCTTATCTTTGCTATTAGGTAGTAACCGACCACAGTGTGGTCACAATGACGGTCACATTGATCGTCGTCGCCATGTGAATACGAGGTATCGTAAGTCGCACCTGCGTTGGCTCAGTTGTCCTGTCCGTCCGTGGGCTCCTTGAGCGAGTGCCACTGTGCGATGGGTCGACGCGGCGAGGCCAGCATGTCCATCCAGTGACGCAGCTCGGTGCCCGTGGCGTTACAGCCCAGCACAACCTTTCCGATGGGTTCCGACGTCCCGATGCGGTCGTAGTCGACCACCGTGACAACCAACTGCACCTTCTGCGTTCGATAAGAACGAAGAATGGCGAAGTTGTGAGAAATCGCCGAACTGAGAATGTCGCTGGAGACGACACTTCGAGAACAGGGCCTGTTTCCATCGGACACAGCAAACAAGAGACCATACGGGACTTCATTCATTGTTTAGCACAATTTATGCGTTATGTTTGAAAAGCAGCATGCCGTAGCACGAAGGGTTACGGCCTGCCATGATTCAGGTATACATGCTAGAAGAGTATTCACAAATAAATCGGACTTGTTAACACTACGGTGCCCGTCGTGGCCTGCGGTGAATTTCTTTGCCATGTGTTATATCTGCACTCGTCACTAATACAATTATACTCACGTAAAATGTAAAACAGGAGAACTAGAAATGTTCGTAAAGGTTGTGCAGCGAACCTGCAACTCAGAGGACACAGTTTCAAGGTCTCGTAATTAATATGAAGGCTTCTCGTAAATGGGGCAGGTAGAGATAACTACTTATCTTTGGTGAGTATATCTCAAATTGTGTTGATAAAACAGCCCCTCTACTTTTACTTTCCTGCAGGGAGCACACCGTTCTTGCTTGACCGAATTCTAATTGAACCTCTGCACCAATGTTACATGGTCACGCTAAGGGGTTCGCTGACTTGCCTGTATTTGTTCGAACGGGACTTCGAAAGTGAAGGACTCATTGTAGTAAGGATTCAGGGTGCACTTCTTGATGCTGGTCTTCTTCTTCTTCAGCCTCTTGCCATTCATCATCAGTGCAATTTTCACGTACGGGTCTGAAACACGGAGCATCACAGTCCATGTTGTAAAGAAAAGAACCCCAATCTTTCAGCTATGGTTCGTAGGCGATAGACACTAATTACCGAGTCATTTAAACGGGGTCACTGTTGTCGTGAAAGCGCCCTAAATAGAACATACCTTCCGCTTTAAGAACACGTTAGGTACAATTAGCATATTCTGAGGAGAATTTATTACAACGTAGCCTGGCTCGTGATAGAGAGAAGCCTAGTTAAATGAGCAGAAACTCAGAAGTACCCATCTACGTTTTTCAGCTGTGCTGCTAAGTTTGCATGATTCTGGATAGTAAAACACAAATGCAATGTCTTTTACTTAATAAATCGTCCAGCCATCTTGTTTTTAAACCGGCGGAGTTTTCTTGAAATTAGAAAGAAACAGGACGTTAGCTAACGCACTACAAAAGCGTTACTTAAAAGAAAGGTGTAAGGAGAATCGTCAGTCAAGTGACTCACTTGCATTTTTTTGTGCAGATGTGTTAACTATGGCTTCCCGAAATTCTTAGCGCAGTTCACATGCACTGGATGCACACCTGACTGCCCAACGTGAACTTAAAAGCCGTTGATATCATAGTTGATAATACGACACGGCTTAGGCTCGCTAACAGCTGGTGCAGCTGGGCGACTATTGGATAGCTGGTGGATAGTGTGAACTCCCATTACAAGCATATCATAATGCATTAAAATTGAAAATGCGTACGATCACGCCAGAGCCTTGGCACAATATACGCCTCACACACCCTCTTTGATAGACCCCCACAATACGCCACACCACCCCATACGTACCTCGCACGTACCGACATACGCCTAGCACACCCAGATGTACACCTCGCACACCCTGACATAGGCCTCGCACAGCCCCATATACACCTCGCACGCACCGATATACGCCTAGCACACCCAGATGTACACCTAGCACACCCTGACATAAGCCTCGCACAGCCCCATATGCACCTCGCACGCACGAATATACGCCTAGCACACCCAGACCTACACCTCGCACACGCCGATATAGGCCTTGCACAGCTCCATGTACACCTCGCCCGCACCGATATACGCCTAGCACACCAAGATATACAAATCGCACACGCCGATATAGGACTTGCACAGCCCCATATACACCTCGCAGGCACCGATATACGCCTAGCACACTCGGATATACACCTCGCACACCCCAATATAGACCTCGCACATCGCCATTAGTGTTCGCCCCATTACCATATACACCTTGCACACATCGATATACGCCTCGCACACCCCTTATGGAGATTTACTGCAAATATTTCTTTAGACCCAAAAATACTGGCTAACCCTGTGGATAAGGACCATATTACTACTTGTATAAAGGTAGATGAACCCTGTGACTAAACAGTGCTACATACCAGAGAGTCCTCCAACATCCATCTTCTTAAGGTTCTTGGCTTCCAGGATAACAACAGTCAGCTTGCCGGCCGTGGGAACGTAACGGAGTGAGAAACAGATGTCACCCAACTTGTTTTCCTGTTTTGGCAGCGATGATGTTTTTTTATGTAAAATAACATAAAACATTGGGGAAAGTGGGAAAAAAAGAGAATGACTTAGTCAGTCGCAGTACAAGTAAGGAAAGCATCTGTAAGTGCCGCTTCGATAAGCTTACTTACAACAAAAAACGACGATCGCTGAGTCGTTTGCCAAAAATGTGCACACTGAAACTTTGTGTTTGGTCAGACTCGCATACAGGCTTAGGAGAAGCTGTGCAAACGGTATTTGGCTAGACACGCACCGATGGCACCACTGTGAGGTAGAAAGTACAATATTTCGTCGCCTAACGGCTTTTCGCGGAAAGAGAACGCGTTCTGTGTACACACGCTTTAATACTGATAAGCTGTGAAAGCATGTCTTGTCGCATTTGCACTGTGATCTTCACTTTGACATCGTACCTTGCATTGCAACATTTGCATGAATATAACCTGCTCCATTTTCCCGTTGCTCTTCGCATCTGATTCGTGAACTAATGCCTTAAAATAATTCGAGAAAAAAAATAGCAACTGCGCCTTGTATTTATTAACTGTGATTTTCCAGTTTGTGCATTTAGTTTACATGCACAGTTAGACGAATAGAGGCTTTACAAGCTTAGTGACTTACAAATGATTACAAACGCTAAAAACAATGTTTTATGAATGAGTTTGAAAGCTTTATGTTACGTGTTCGATGCACGAGAAGAGGGAGATGAAGTGCCGTAAAAATCTACTAAGAATAACGCACCAAATCGTTTCATTACATTAAAAAAGAAACAACAAAAAATTGCGGACTTTTCAAAGGGGATAAATTGGTTTTTGAAAATAAGTTGCATACGGCACCTTCGCAGCACTATCACTTATTTGTACTGGAAGTATACATTGTACGAACGATTCCCTATGCGTCGTACAAAAGCCAAGATCGCAACCAAAGTGAGAAAGCTGTCCAAAACATAGAACTTATTGTTGACCATATACATGCACGTGTGATACTGAATAAATATTTCGCTTATAATGTGAACTTTGTTACGCTTCTATGCTAGACACGTACCAGACGTGCATGAACTGCAAGGATAAACTAGTAGGCCACCTAAGCTTTCTTGCCAGCCAGCTACAACTGAAGACCACTTTTTTCTCTTTTACTCAGACTAATCAATTCTCGCAGTTGGTTACCGAAGATTACGATCTTATTTGTTAAGATGTGAACACGACAGCGGGAGTGCGTTTTTTACGAGAATGCAACAGCGGTAAGGACGTTGGCTGTCTCAGGAGAAACTAAGGTACGTCGGGAATAGGCAGCCATTTTTGATTACCTTGAAGGCATTGGCATGAAAATGTTGACGTCGCTAATAATGATATTTAGGAATCACGGGTATGAAAAAATCATGTTAATAATGCTACTCTGAAGTGAATATATACGTCTGACATATATGGTCACATGTCAGACATATGGGAGATTTTTTTCTGAAACTATATGCCTCAGTGCACGTTCAGTTATAATTTGTACCTTCAAGTGCCATATCGTGTCTGAAATTTTATAAGTCGTTCAGCCTGCCTCATAAGCGCATTAACACTCGACTAATTGTGAAACAAGCAATATGTAGCGCCACACTCGGACTTTGTTAAACTGTAAGCCAATATGTGGTGGTGGATGTTGACAGTTTGAATCGCTCATACAAACGAAACATCAAAAACAACTGTGTTCCAAGCTTGTCCTTGTGAGAACCAGGCTCTAGTTAAAGATATTGACCAACGTCACCCTCAAGTCAACGTAGGGACCTCTAAGGAGCAACGAAAAATGACAACACTTGTCAGGTAGCTGAGCTCTTCAAAATGAACTAACAACAGCAGTTTAGCAGAGACATGCTGGCAATAAATAGGCTGGAAACAGCTAAGTGGGTTACGCCACAAACTTAGGTATTTTCTTTGAATATCTGCCGTTCTTCGACATGAACTTTCACGTCGGAATGAAGTGTCTTACGTGATGGTTTTGGACAACCATGATGCACGAAATATTTGTATGAATGACATTTCGGTTGTTGTTGTTTTTAGGTGGTCAGAAACTTTGCCGCCTAAAAAACTACCCGGACAGATTGGCTTCTTCTCAGCTCACAAATGCACTGTGACTGATCAGTGAATGTGAAAACCTCAGAAAACTTGACATTACGCCGGCGCGCTATAAAAAAAAACGCTAAGCTTCTTCAGATATTCTAGTCTCTGGACACATACCCCGAGTGAAGTTTAAAGTGCCTCCCACAGAGTTCCGCTTATTGGCGCAAAGAGAGGACACTCTTCGCCGCTGCATACTGTGTTGAAGAACTTCATGCCTCATCTGTCATACCTTCATGAATGCATGACATATGCAAGACAATGAACCAGAAAAGAGTCTCAGTAAGCTTAGGAAAGGTAGTGTGATCTGGTTTTCATCTTTTAGCAAACGTAATCTACAAAGGGCAAACTTAGTGGCTGAAGGCAACCTTCAACGTTTTCGCCTCAATCAGACGAAAGCAAGACGACCGGTCTCAGTTTCGTAGGCGTTTACTCCGAAAATAAGATTGCCGCACGTTCTCGCAAGGACCAGCCATTGCAGATGACATAACCCACAGATACACAGTAGAAGCACGACACACATCGAAAGCACACTCGCTAAGGAAGACAAGACGACTCTCCACAAACAGCGGAAAAAGGTGAGGTTTGAGGGTGTGGCAGATAACATCCACTACTTTACACGACACGATACGACACGACACAGAACACATACACATACACGAAACACGGCTACTATATTTATAGTGACTGCCGTGAGACCATCTGTTGATGGTCACTTTTTTGTGAATGCTTCTATTTTTTTCGTTTCTGGTTTGGCTCACGATACGGGAATGCCTCTCTTCTGTGGCCGAGGTGTGCTCCGGGATACTCCGACTGTGTGACCCTCTACTTAACTTTTGAACAAGAAAAAAGACGTACGAAGACATGCACTGTTCCTCGACGTGCAAGTGATGCTTGCGGAAAGAAACACCAAAGCGAACCAAAGGACAGCTCATGCAATATGCAGAAGCTCATAGAAACGTCCGGAACAAGGCGTGTTTCCGGAGTCCGTAATTTTCGCGGTGTGTTTGTGCCTTGGTGGTACACCCGTGTTTGGCTTCCAGTCAAAAACAGCCTCAGCACTTCGTATTTCCTGTTCGACGATTTGCAAACAAGCCCCAAGTTGTGATAAAAATGCAGGGTTGAAGCGATAGGAAATCCTTGCACAGTCAGTATCGCCGGAACATAACATTTCATTTTGAGGATTTCTCGTCTCTTATGCAGTCTGTCACTTTGAAATCTCTTGATCATATTGAAGCATCACTTTTAGGCCGCCATCAATCCAGCAAAAAGTGTGCCAAAGTTGAACACATTCTTTTCAAAGCAGTATTTTACAGCAAGTTTACGTAAAAAGTATGGACGGTCACACTTAAGAGGCTGGTTCTAATATTCTGAAGGTGGGCGTTAGGCATAGAATAGTCCTTCGTATACAAGATTCTTGGTCTCACCGTAGCGAGAATGGAAAAAAACGCAGATGAAATGTGCCTGAAGAAAGCAATATATGCCTGAGTAAAACTCAAAATGCGAACGTAGGCTTGAAGAACTCTTGCAACACTTTGTCATACAGGTGTAATATGTTGCTCAGCGGTTCAAGTATATATCTTTAAAAATACACAGCTGACTTTTGAAAAAAAATGTAGTGGATCTTTGTCAAGTGAGTCAAACAAGAATGCGAATGGTGCACTGTAGGGTCGTAAAAAATACGCATATTTTGGAGAACCGAAGCAACCAAGGGTGCAGCTTATGGTATTATTGAGCACGTGCAGAGAAAAGTACATCACGTCTTCTGTATATGTGAAATATGAACTCAGACGGAGAATAGGGCAAATACCACACAAAGAAAAAAACATCTGTGGTACTGCCATAAACTGTAATGAATTTCGCGAAGCATGCTTCAGGCATGTCTCACGTGGGGCCTTCGTAATAGTTTGATGAGAATTCGGCCGAGAAGTTGTTCCCGTCAAAAGTTCACCACGAATTTCAAATCGGAATGTCACATCAGGTGAGTTAATAATCTGGGGTTTGACGCCCCAGAACCACGATAAGAGTATGAGAGACGCCGTGGTGCAAAGATCCAGAAATTTCGATGTTATTGTGCACTGACATGGCACAGTACACCGTCTAGCGCCGTAACTGCCCTACAACAATGGCGGATGACATCAGGTGAGTTTATCGCAGTTTATATTACACAATAATTTTCACTGACACAAAGTAGCATTCTTCTCAGTGAAGTCTGAAACAGTGGTTTCAAACCATAGGTGGCAATTTTTTTTCACAAACAGAATTACGTTTTTATGTTTTCCCGGTTGGTCTAGTTTAAGTATACGGCGCAAGGTGCATTAGACATTTTATTCTGCATGGACTATTTCGGAAGTTCAGCGTATATGTCTCGGTGCTGTTTTAGTTGTTATTCACAAAAACACTGCACGTTATGGTTTGCGAGTATGTCGAAGGTCTAAAGCACGCGCGCAAATAACATTTGCATTAGGAAAAGTAGTGTTTACGCTTGTCTTTCTTTTGTTCTCATTTTTACAAGCGCCCAACGATATTGCAGGTAATCCGGTTGAATGTATATGAGCGGTTAATATGGACCATACAACGACTCTGATATAGTTTCGGAAGCTATGCTAGTTCAACGACGAAAACCTAGTTGATAGGTTTAGTTATTCTTAAAAAAAAACGCACGTCTTTTGAAAGCACGAGCTTCGAAAAAGGTATTTGTTCACGATGGTCCTTCCAAGGTCTTGTTTACGAAGAACACCAAGTAGAGGGTTTCAAAACGAGACTCGTAGCTTTTTCTCCCGAGACAACATTGTAGAGCATTAATATGCCTCAGCGCAGAGTCACAACATCGTATTATTATGAATACCCATGTCACATTAGAATAAAGAGAAATGAAGAGGCTGATAGCCTCGCTAAGAAATCATTGAACGAAGGACGGCATTGCACAATTACTTTGTCTGGGGCGGATATTCGACATTTTGTAACGAAAGGAGCTAACCATTGTTAGATGGAGAATTGGTGCTATAGCCCTAAATCAAAGGAATCAGTATTTTATGAGGTTGATCCACACAGAAAACTTATCATAGCGACAGACCTCTCACGACACTCAAGGACATTATTCCACAGGCTTTGCTTGGAAGTAGCATACGCAAACATCTTCCTTCACAAAATTTATCGATCCAACTCCCCGGAATGTCATTGTGGTCATGCAGAAAAAATTGTTCGCCATATTCTTTGGAGTGCGTTAAATACGCGAATGAAACAGAAAAATTAAGGAACAAATTATCAAGTTCAGACAGACGGCCCCTCACATTAAAGAAATTACTTGGACCATGGCCTGAGATGCATTTTCAGAAAAGGCGAACATCTTTCCGACAGACTTCGTAGTAGAGATGGGGCTGGATAAGTGTCTGTGATAGACAGCCAGGGATTGGTATATATGAAATGTGTTAGTGCATATACTGACAGTAGAAAAGGGAGGTGTGCTTGTGAACAGTTAATGACAGTGTGAACTGCTGCAGGCAAACTGTGCGTTGGCATGATATTTGAACTGGTTTCATGGGCTATTACGTTTTTTTGAATTGTTCATTTTTGGGTACCATTCAGTATATTCTTTTTTTTTCGCTGCAGAACTTATTGATATGAAGTAGCCGAGGCAATATGGATTTCAACCTCTTCACAGCAATGCAGTTAGAACAGAACAGATCAGAACAGAACAGAACAGCATCCCTGTCCTGGGCGACTTTCTTGGTAATACTGGTTTCAGGTGGTGTTTTACCATGCCATAAAACAAACTTTCGACATCTCCGGAAGCTTGCAATTTTAGATCGAAGGGTGAGCCTGCCTACAAGTCATTCGTTTTCTGTAAACAATGTGTCTAGCAATAATTGAGGGAAATCTCAAGATTTCTGTTCTTGATTGTTAATAAACAAAGATCCATTCCTACTTCTACAACTCATCGAAGGTGCTAACTGTAACAAACTAGATAAGTTACGCAGGCGAGGTTGCTGTCGTTTCGAGTGTTCTGTTCGTCTATTTTTTTATTTAGGATGGCGTTGATTCGCACTTTTCTGGAAATATTTTAAAGAATACCTGACAATCGACAAACCTTCCGCTTTTCAAGAAAATAAGGCAAACGTGCCCTAATGAGAGCAATGTTTTTGCTGTATTATTTGTGACGCATCTGTTCTTCCAAAAATCTTTATAGTTATCGAAAGACGCAATTGTTCGTCAAAACTAAGTGCGAAAAACCATTCAAAGTAAAAGAAGCATTCAGCTAGAGACAGCACATGGCCAGAGGAGTTAGTGGAAGCGTGCGAAGAAATACATAACAGAACATGTAATCCTTGTTGTTGCACCTGAAACGGCAAATGAAAATGTGATGGCGGAAGTCAATGCGTAAATGTTTCGAAGGGTGACATTAGTACGACAAACTTCAATCTGCTCGTCAGATTGAGCTAACGGCAAAAATGAAGCGAATTTCAGGTGGCTAATTAAAGAATGTATCGTACAGGAACACCTGTACACTTTTTTTTTTCGATTTTCACCCTTCTCATCTTTAGGTGAACATAAAAAGTTGGAGTGAATAGCTTTAATTTAAGCTCATCATCCCTAAAAACCTCGTCGAAGTTTATATCTCGTATAGCGCGAGGAGGCTTTTGCATGGATAACCACTTCTTTACAACCAGTAGAAGAGTTAATACCCGACCTAGATGTTACCCGAGTCTCTAATTGGTGTCGTCACGTCGTCACACTTGTAGAGTTAAGTTAGCTACGCTTACGGGGCTGCACTGCTACCGTAAATGAGGCTTACCTAGATGGACAATTCTCTGGCAGCAGCCTATATTTACACTTATGCCAGTGGTAGCTATGATCAGCAATAACGCTGTCAGAAATGACAGAAGAATGGCGTTTTCGTTTGATTCACGAGCGTGGACAACACGGCACTCGCTTACTGGGATGCTTAGATAAGCACTGCTCGTCCAAGTACAGCGCTTTATACGCGAAACACGATGTAATAACGCCAGATATGCTTTACGACCACTTTTGCTTTTAGTGCTTTTGTTAATGTATCGGGGAACGTAATGCTTACCAGGTTACGAGCGCAACCTTCTGGCGTAACGAATATGCCGCACGCCCTGTGCTTGCAAAGAAAGAAACCAGCGGTGTAGCGCACTGTTGTCATTTAAGCCCCTTGGTAATAACGACCCATTTCTGCGGCCGCTATGTCATCGCTATAAATCGTTGTTTCCCGTAACGGCGGAGGTGGCTCAGCAAACGGGCGCTCCTCGTGCTTCTGCACTTCTTAGCGAAGAATCACGTGGTGTGTCTTAGAACCTGGTTTTTGTATTTATACGGAAAGGCGGGCTGGTTGGTTCGGCTGCATAATGCATGACGTACCTTCTTCTTCTGAGTTCGTGTAGTACTTCATTTACTCGGATTCGTGTTCTGTATGGTCAGCCTAATAGACAAGAGAGATTGTAGAAGCGTGGCATATGTCTAGAATTCAAGGCAGTCGTGTCAATCACCCATCGGTATGGCGCTGAATGAGAAGGAAATGAATTCGCTAAAGAAGATGTGGTAGTGGAACGTTTCTGTTAAAGGATTTATTATTTTTATGTAAAGCAACATACTATGCAGTTTTCTGCTCATGCATGGTGATTGTGCTTTAACTAGTATATATTGTGCTTACCGATCAACAAAGGTCAGTCGATAGTCTTCGTTGGTCTTTGTGAACCTTTCATTTGTGTATTTTCGTTTAGGGTGCAAAAGTTTAATTATGCTGTATTTTGGCTTACAGGCAATGTCCTGTGGATACCCTATCAAGACAGATTGTGGGATTGGTCCCCAATAGCTGAGGCCAGGAAAAGAAAGAACAAACAGAAATAAAACAAGATTTTCAGAATTACTCGTTCTCGAAGGCATGGCGTATCACGTAATTCAGGTGCCATTTACAGAGTTTACATCGAAAACTTATCACGCAAACAATGGCTCACTTACAGGGCTTTCCGTTTTGAGAGCAGGCTTCACGAAGACTAAAGAGATAAGATGACAGACGTTTATGTAACGCTACATCTTACAAAACACACCGAAGGAGCGTCTATTTCGCAATTATGTAAAGGGGCACTTGGGGGATAGCTAGTAATTGGAAACTCCGGTAATGGATGCGTTACTTTCTCTGCTGCAACGCTCCCGGATTGCGCAAGCTACACCCGAAATATATGGTTCTTAAATTAGTGAAAGTGCCTCAATTCTCATGGCAAGGACGTCAAGCCCTTGCAGAGTTTCATGTCATCTTTGTAGAATCGTAGAATCATGCGGAACACCATGGAATGAAATTGCAACAACAACAAAAAAAAACAAGAAAATACGAGCGTTTCTTGCTTGGAGCTTGCGAAACAAAACGTAATCTTAAAATCATACGTAACAGACAAACAAGCGATGAGTGCAACCGAAAACGCTCGGGAAACAGCTACTGTCCTGAACTTTGTCATTACACATCGCCATAATAAAGGTCACAATTAAAAGTGTGGCCTACCTAAGCAAACATTGAAACTCGACCGCAATTTCAAAGTACCTGTCCGCCCTGTAAGATGCCCCTTTCCAATTTACAAAAATATTCTGGATGTAGCCACCCCGACTGTACAGTTGGCTCGTTTTCGGTAAACCATCAGTGACGGCGCCATCACCTGTTTGCAATCTTGTAGAGCGCGTTATGGTTCGGTGACACCGCTTTGGTAATTCCGTGCTCGCGGAGAGCATGACAATTTGCTCCTTCAGCTACGCACATATTTCAACGAGCAGTCGGGGAGCTTTTGCCATTTTCTACAAATGGTGCGAAATAGAAGTTAGAAGCCTTGATCTGCTAGGCCTGTGTGTGAATAGGTGGACAAGTGAAAGAGCGTGAAGAACAGGGGATGGGCTAGTTAGTCGCACCATATTGTTCTGAGCGCACTAGGCTCATGGTAAATGTACTAACACATCGTTCCAATAACATTCGTTAGCCTACGTGGCAAAAGGGGTGCTGCATTAGAGCAAGAAATAAGATAATCATCAAATTCACTCCTATAGTCAAATGATCAAATAGTGTTGTTCTGGAAATCGTCGGACCTACGCATTATGTGTGGTCCCTCCACTCGCTCTGCCTCAATTAGGGAAGCTCAGTGGCAGTGCCACCTCTTGGCAACAGTGGCTATTGTGTACGTGTGATGGTGATCGCCACGACTATCTTCGGCGAAGCATTTAGATGTAATCGAACAGGCCACGGGGTGAAAACTGACAGCTGTACATATGAATTTCTGCGGCATTTTTAGTCAAGCAACGGCGTTGCAGTGAGTTCGGTCGAGGTATGCGCCAACTTCAAGTGGAGGACTGTTTAAGAGAACCGGGGGAAGGATTCCCTTCGCAAAATTTCAGAAGCACGAAACCCAGCTAGCAGAGATGACCTGTCGGTCACGTACGCACAAACTGTTGCTCATGATTGATCTTGAACTCTAACACTCCTAGAGATATCGTGGTACATGGAGATCAGAATATATGCCGAAAGCATGCGGAGACTCTACGTGAACATGCTGTATCATTTCACAATATAATCCGTAGTCATATTACGGGAGAACATTCTGATGCGCTTGGCAGGTTCATTGTGAAACGCTGGCGGCGTTAAAAGGCTGGGCAATTGACGGTACGTCGAGCATCGTACCGACTGTTCAAAGCTGAGTTGTCGGTCCCGTATGTTTCTTGCAGGAGAACATGCGACTCTGTCGAAGTTAAGTAGGAAAAACTGCAACTAAAACTCTAGAAACGACCAGCTAAATATAAACAGAAAAGACGATAGTTTCTCCTTGGAAAGAGCTAACATGAAATCACTATCAGGGCTGTCACATCAGAGGACGATCGGCATTTTCCAGAGATTTGAAGACACCGAGAAAATCGCAATGAACGCAATGCAAGATGTTCGCTGACCGTGTTGGCTGTGTCGTCATACTAGGTTGTATCAATGTAACAACGCCTCCAACATTAAAAAAAAAGCCAGTGCAAACGCTGACGCCTCAACTGGAGCCATCGGTTTGCTTTAGTTCGGAGTTTGGTCGTGACGTGACGCCACATCAAGAGTACACAGCTGATTGAGCCACACGTTCCTCCTAGCGCTTTCCCGGGGAAATGTGATAGACGCTCCTTCCGTCTCCTATATCATGCATCTGTCTGATTTTTTTCTTCACGCTCTTTTGTGACGAGAATCAATGCCACAGCCGCCTCACAGCGCTTCTAATGTCAGCGCATGCATATCATTGCAGCGACGCTTCCCCATTGGTTGCCCGTATATCGTCAGGAACAGCGACACGCTATGTCAAAGCACCATATCTCTTACAGAGCCAGCGTGATCCCCAATATAGTGAACACGAGGGATGCAAGACGTCCCCCTCGGATCTGTACACAACTCGGCAAAAAAATTACTTGTAATTTCCGTCATGACAGGCTACCTAAAGGGTATCTGCTTAATGATCGCAAATCACATGCGAAGGCTAAGCGATGGACGAGAGTTGGAAAGGAAGAGAGAAGAAAGGGGTGAAAGACTGGATTGGGTGCATCTGGCTGCCACTGAAAAAATAGAGGGGGCCCTGGCAACAGACTTCGGCTTTCCATCGCAGACCCGAAGCATTATTTTACGGAGAGCGTGACTCTGGATGTGCGCATGATGTGTGATACTTTGCGCTGTTGATTGACGAATGTTTTTGAATGTAGCGCCGGTGTGGCCAACGGACATCGTGGAGGGAATAGTGCTGCAAAAAGGAGAGTCACTGCAACCTGTGATCACACAAGTGCGCTGGACATAGTGAGATGTTCTCGCCAAGATGGCACATGCAGAAATTTGTGCGTTTGACACTGGAGCAGCCGTGGGATATGGCGTGGTGTTTTTTTTTTCGTGGCTTGCGAAACGGCATATAGCACGCAATTTAAGAGGTATAATGTTGACCACATTTTCTACGGAGTTGAAAGTAACTTATATCAGCTTTTAATTTTGGTGTTTTTTTATCGAGCTTGTCGACCTGACCATATTTACAGCGTCATTTGACTACAAGCTGTATGCATGTTACCCTGTCGAGTCAATAAGCCGTCAGGATTAATTAGTCATAAGGGTGAATTTGAAAGGCAAATTAAGCAGGTGTAGCCTGTGCGACATTATACAAGCCGAAGTAAAATAAAAAAACACGGTATTATTTACCATACTAGCAGTAGACTTCAAGGATGGAGAACGAAGTAGGATTACTCCAATAAAATGGAACATCACGAAGAGTGACTCTACGAAGGCCGAGATATGTCTCTCGGTGAGTAGCAACAACAACAACAACAAAAAAAAAGGATTCTTGTAGCTACATGGCAGTCCGAGATGCATGATAAAAGATAGCGCCTCGAAAAACGGCATTCAGGGCGTGTTTTCGGATGCACAGTAGCTAAGGCACCGGTGCGTGGAGTCGTTGAGGTCTGTTCGATTAGGTTCCCAAGAAACCATCGCTCGTGCGCGAATTCTGGTGCCACAGCGTTCTCTTTAGCGACACTAGCTAATCTGCGCAGATTTCCTCGAGAAGTTACGTGCAAGGAGTATCACTTAAGGTACGTCGGCACACACGCGCCTTGATTAATATTCTATGCTCTTGCAACTACAGCCCAGTCACGCACGTGTGAAAACCAGCCTTACATTGTGGATGCATCAACTTTTGGGTCGATAGTGTCGATAGGGATAGTACATACACAATTTCATTTGGCATCAAATGCTGGCGTACCATTTCTACCTTTACAATATGAGAGAACACTGGCAAAAACGACTACATAAATAGCACCCAGTTAGGGATTTCTGGTCATAGCATTAATTTTTGAACGCTTCAGTGAAGGGCACAGAATGCGACACAGCGAAATTGGACATGTCCGGCTCTACCCTAGAAAAGCCACCATCAATACTGTTTGAAGGCTGTTTGTTATCCACCACGACTTGAACCTTAGTGTTTCAGCATAATAGACCCCGTACTATCAAGGAACAGACGGAAAAGGCCAACGATGTTTTTATACTCAGCGATAACTTTTATTGACAGTACTGCGGCGGCTACACAACCGAAGCTCATGCCTGCTACCACGCCAAGAAATAGTTCCATTGATAATTTTTCATTTTCGTCTAGCTGAAATGAATGGTGCTTCGTATATCACGAGACTCGAAGAATTACGGGAAATCGTACGTAGTGAACGGTTATTGCTCACTTGTACGAACACGTTCCCTATTTCCTTATGTTTTAAAATAGCACAACCTTTTCATCCCACCCGTTTCCCGAGGTAAACATGGTGTCTAGAACGTAGTGGGTCAGCGTGCGGCCGCCAATGCGCTGTTTATTTCTCTAAGAAAGAATACACACATAATACGGCACCACAATGTACGCTGAACCAACCAAACGCTTCTCCCGTTCACCTTTTTCGAATATATAATCCTCTAAACGTGTTAACAACGCGAGCGAGCTAAACCGAAAGCAACCGTAAGCTGCCGTACTACTTGCGGAGTAACACGAACTTGCGGAAGCCTTCGCAGTGTCGAGATAACTTCTCGGCGATTGTAGAACACCCCGTGGTCATGCACTAGACCTAATAAAAAGTTACCTTAAATATCGCAAACAGGTGGTTGAAATAGATAGAATATTCTCAGAGCTGAAGCCTATTACTAAGGGTGTACCTCAGGGAAGCATCCTTGAACCCCCTTTTTTATAGCCTATATAAATGATTTAACTCGTATTTATACAGACGCTAAATACGTCTTATATGCCGATGATGTCAGCATGTTTGTTTCAGCTGAAAATAGTATCACGCTTGAAGAGAAAATGAACCACTTTCTTGTGAAATTAAAGCTCTGGTCATGCTGTAATAATTTAAACATAAACACTAGTAAAACAAAGGTGGTACTATTTGGACCTTAAAATAATCCCGTTAATGAAAGCATACATCTCAAGTATGGCGATACTTATATTGAGCTTGTAAATAGTATGAAAACTCTTGGAGTTACATTTTCGAGCAATATGCCTTGGAGTGAACACATTAACAGTGTGCTGAGTCAGTTATCTCGCGTAGTGGGTATGGTGTACTGTGGCAAAACTGTTCTACCATACAAGGTAAAACTCTTACTTTATAAATCGCTTGTCTATTCACATCTTACCTATTGTTTCTTGGTATGGGGGACTACAAATTACACGAACTTGCAAAAACTGTACCTGATGCGAAAGAAGTATATTAGAATCATTTTTAACTTGCCGTATGATGCTCACACAAGCGAATTGCTTCAACAGGCTTGAATACTACCCGTGCATCGTCTCTACAATTTTAAGTTAGCATTGACAATCAGGCGTGAATCGAAAGAAAGTCGACATTTTTTGCATGACCTCTCAAAACTGCAGCCAAATATTACATTGTTTGAAACACGAAATAAAGAAACATGGAAAATAAAAACTTCGAGAACAAACTACTCCACAGGGACGTTATCCTACATAGTTCCTGTATTACTTAATAAATATGTGAAAGCTGGCATAGATTTTTTACACTGTACACAGATTCGATTGCGCCATATCCACATGTTTAGTTTTTAAGATATCTTTGCAGTTGCTATATTATCATGGTTGCTGTTTTTATTTTCGGAATTTCGACTTGATTTTTATATGTTTATTTATTTTTATTTATTTATCTATTTGGTGTTGTTGTTATTGTTGTTGACTTCACATTGCTGATTGTTTGCCACTGCTGTCGTGCTAAAATGTAGCTGTGGGCCTTTGTCAAGCTGCCTCTTTTGGAGAGCAGCTTTTACCTGTAGCTGTCCTTAATCAAATTATTGATGAAAAATAAAGATTATTATCATTATTAATAATAATAATAATAATAATAATAATAATAATAATAATAATAATAATAATAATAATAATAATAATAATAATAATAATAATATAAAAATAATATAATAATAATAATAATAATAATAATAATAATAATAATAATAATAATAATAATAATAATAATATAATTATAGCATGCAAGCGAACACAAATGAGATTGAAGAGGTATACCTTTTCTTTGCTGACATCGTCGATACGCTTCTTAGTAATTTGTGTGAACTCAGTGTTTTTGCACTTCTTTTTATTTCGTTTAGTTTCTTTGTATGTTCGCAAGAGAAGGTAAATATCTGGATGCACTAGGTCGTCTATGTGTGATCATTCATCAGTTTGAAAACTATCTCTCAACTGCAGTTTTAGCATGAGAGAACAAAAGTTGAGGGCATCATACTTATCACGCAGCGTTGCGACGGGCGTTCCCATTGGTTGCACTTCAAGCTATCTTAACACACAATAACTGAAACTATCTGGTGACGTTGGACTGCCATGTAACAGCCAGTGTCTCTACATTGTGATTAGCATTGTTTTACATAGCTCACGCACTTGCTGATATCCGCAACATCTTCATGCTGGTATATTCATATATATGTCCCATCCTCTGTGCGTAAATGAGGGTAGTACAAGTCGCAAGGCATACTTACCTTACATATTAGTCATAGGACCAAAGAATCGCAAAACCCATTACATATTCGTGAATAAAATAGACTGTAAATCAACACCATTAGCCACCTCCAAATGATAGACAGGTGGCCAGTATTAAGGGCAGTATTCGAAATAAAGCCGTCATTCCTAAACTGCCGCGATTGTGATACATAAAAAAATGAGAGATATCTGTCTAGTTTCTGCAGTTTGTGCAGACAGCATCAAGTTTGAAATGACCAATGAACTGCCTGCTATAATGAGACGTTTCTTATACTGCCGATGGTAAATAAAGTGCACTAATGCTGAACTTCTTGGGTGGTCGTTCGATCATCAAGGCACAAACACACAGTGTCAGCCACCATGTAAGTGAGGTTTGAGTGAGTTGGTGACGGTGGCAAGAAGTATACGTGATGGTTTTAAGCGCGGCGAACAGGGGGCCCCGTTACGTGAACACGCCGAAGAGGGTCAGACAGGGCAGCCCCGTTCCGGGAGTCACCGCCAGCTCTTCTGCAGGGGCGCGAACATGGTGAGCAATAGAGGGAAACGGGGGATTACTTCCGGAGGCAAGAATTGGGCGAGGATAGAGAGATGGAGAACCACGAAGTATATGAGAGGCAGAGAAAGAGTACAGGTGTTCAAGCCAGAAACGGTGCATGCACTGCGCAGGCGCGGAGGCGGGGAATAATAGAGGGAAGGAGGAAAACAACGGGCGACGCTACCGCCGCATGGTGGCGGCCAGTGGCAATACTTACGGGCAGCCGTGCGTTCCGCAGCAGGTTTGGGGGGGAGCAGGTGGACCATGATCCCAAAGAGAGAAAGGGGGTTTCAAAGAGATAGAAGAATATTTTTTTTTTGCGATGCGACACAAAGGAGCGGCGAGCAGACCATGTACGAAAGAAAAAAAAGAAGGGAATGAATAAAAAATGAAGAAAGATTGGGAAAGTAGCGTGAACAATAGAAGAAATTAAAAAATTGAGGCATAAAATGACAGAAATTCCTGAGTAGGAAATGTAGAAAAGAAAGCAGGGTGGTCGTATGTCTTTAAGTGTCTATAGCTTGCTCGTCGACCGCAAATCTTATTGAATGAAATACATAAAACATGATTGCACTCAGTTTCTAAGTTCCTGATTAGCAGTGGATATTGGGAAAATATATGCAGATGAAACACACACATATAGACATCTATTGTTTCGTTGCGTATGCCTACTTTTTGGCAGTACGGAATGCTATGAAAGAGTCCAGCACCCACACCACTCGGGCAGTCTATGAAGTGAGTATTTCAAACAGTGCATTTCATGAGAGGTTTCGCACACATTTTTTTACGCAGTACAAGCAGCAGCATGTCCTCAGTAGCTCTATCAGTTGGTGTTAACTGTGTTTAGTAATGTCCAAAAATAGTGACAAATGTGTTCATCCACGTGCGGCTCGACTGTGCAGGTTTTTTTTTTACGAGTTTACCTTTGTAGTTCCAGGGTTAATGAAAGAAAAAGTGTGAAAGTTACGAATTCATGTTCCGATGCGTTTTTAAATGAATGCACCATACAATACTTTATATTTATTATGCAACATTAAGTTTTCAATAAGGACATGTAATGTGATTAAAAAAAAAGGCTCATGTTCATGCTCATAGTGCTCAAAAGAAAATGTGGGAAAAACAGTTGGTTAAAATACGTTGACTAAAATATAGCCAATGTGTTAGCGTTGTGCGCCTCAACGAAAACTCAACATTAATTCATTTTGAGGATAATGCCATCGGAATTAAGTTACCATGTAATGTTTTGCAGTGACAAAGTGATATGAAATACATTAATGTAATGGCTCTAATTGAAGATTCAGAATTATTGTGGTTTAATCACTGAAAACATTATTACACAATTTCAGCAAGATTAAAAGAACGTTGGGAATTAATGAACTTTGACGACAGTTGGGTGGTGTAGCAACCATCTTTATCCGAGTATAACTCAGACACTGTGTCCCCGACTTTAGGTGACATACTTCTGCGGCTGCTGCTGCTGCTTATGTAATAAAGTGTGACGTCAGGGTAGATGATGGTCACAATGATCTTAAACTTGCTTGGGAAGTGCTGGCATAGTTTTCTACTGCTGAGATGTGTTGTAGATTTATTATATACGTGTTGGCCGGATAACTCCAGGTGAAACATTACATTATAAATTGTCATCATATTACTTGAGACACTGATTGAGGAGAGTATGGAGGCATAAAAACAGAAAAAAAGGAATTCCCGTGCCTCAAAATTTGTAGTACTTAACGAGATTATAATTGTATGCTGCGTCACAAAATTTAAAAATATTTGCAACAACATTGTCTAAAAAACAACACAGCGAGGATTTTAACATTGCCAAAATATGCTCCACAAGCAAGATACAAGGGCGAATACAGTTTCTTTCCAAAAACAATAGATATACACAAGCATTGTAGCAAATTTTTCGGGTGAAGACAAGTAGAATAAAATAAAATACCTAATACTCTTGTTTGACCTGCATTGTTACAGTGGCATGGCCACTGTGTTCACAATGAATAGTATGTGTCCTTCTCGTGTCACATGGGAAAGACAGCCGACCAATAGTCTAGTGAACGTTTTGTGGCAGACATTTGAGTATTCTATCTGGGACTCATTTGGCGCTGACTGAAAAAAGACTGGTCGATATTTTTTCGGGACATTCGCGGCCAGCGCAGTGACGGACTGGTCATGCTGGTTGTTCCGCTGGTATTTTTGCCAGGGAAGTACAAAAAAGTAAAAACGAAACCGAGTGAAAAAAAACAGGAATAAATAAAAACGAATGCTCCACATATGACCACCACTTCACAATCACGGCCAGCACAGGACATGCGCCGCCACACAAAAACCCGAGTCCACAAAGGCAGCCAAATTGCTTGAGCGGTCAGGCTCCACCGTTGACAGGGATTGGGGCCCCCTCCCGCTCTCGTCGGCACTGTACTCACACGTGCCATTTTTCTGGAATTCAGAAAGCTACCGTACTCGGTGTCTAATAAGAGTTATGCTTTATCCTATAAAAACCGATTGCGCACCCGATATATGCGGAAACGTTATTGGGAGATCCACATAGGAAATCACATATGACTAAGAGCATACCGTGCCGGTAACTGAAAACTCGTCATTATAAAGCCTGGATCATCACTAACAAAGAAATACTTGGTACGTGTGTTCATCGTAAACCGTTAAGTCGTATAGGACGTTGTGAAAGTAAGCAAGGTGCTTGCAGCATTCCCTTGTAGGCCAGTTATCTTGGATATCGTGCCAATATTGGAGCATTCGAATAAAAAGCTGCGCTTTGACAAGCAGGCTTCAGACTGATGAGTATGTTTGAATCTCGACTTATATCTGCAACAAGCCGTATATACCAGCCAGAGTGTTGGCTCGAAAGAGCGTTATTTAATTAAAAAGTGATGGTGAAGAAATGCAACCAGCTGAGCTTTTACCCAGCGAGGATATATCCTGACTGGACGTTAAAGATGCCATGGCACCCATTTTTTGATCACAATCCGTGTTACGTGGTTCAATCCTTGTGCGTTTAAACCAAGTTGACGAAATTTTAGCGCATTTGATGGGGCGCCTAGTTTATAATTGAGCATTGTTGCAAACACGCAGGCTGCCTGAGACATAGAGTTTCCTAAAATTAACTAGAGGGCACTCTGGCGCTGCGATCGTTCAGCGACCATGGGAATGATGGGTAGTACACACATTTGCCTAGTCTTCGTACTTGCGGGCGGCGAATCGTACTTGCGGCTTCGTTTATTGCTGTTTACGGTTTCGTTTTAAAGAAAAGAACGATACCTTTTGAACTTCGTGGCCTGGTTTGAAAAGGTAAGCTTTAAAAAAATAAGGTGGTGAAGCACAACCACTGAACACTTGCGGATTTTATGCTTCATCAGAAAGCAGCTCCAAGCCACACGAACAAAAACGAATCCAGAAGCAGGCCAGAAGTACGAAGATCAGACAAATGTGTGTACTAACCATGATTCCCATGCTCGCTGAAGCGCCGTGCGTTGCAGCTCCCGTAGACACTAGCGCCAGAGTTCCCTCTAGTGTATATTAAGAAACTTTATGGCCTGAGAGTCTGACTTCACGGTGCAGGCACGACAGTGATGTAACATGCGACTAGCTGTGCGAGCGTCTGTACTCTTGCGAACAATATTGGTCCGTGGTCAGCTGCGCGTGAGGTCAAGATAACTTTGCTTTTTCCAGCTTGGCCCCGAAACTGAACGATTTGCAGCGACTGAAACTCGTTAAGAGACTACATCCCCACTCCTTCCAGCTCATGACGTCACATGTGTCATGGCAAAATTGCGTACGCCGGCGGTGGGCGGAGCTAACGGTCAGCGACTACTATGTTTTGTTTTGCACTGAAATATTCTTTTTGTGGCACACTTTTCATATCTTTATTGGGCATGGTAGACCCTCTACTTCTAGTCTTTCGTTAAAATCACGAATATTTGGGTGACCGTGTCATGCCTCCTTTAAGCACAATATGAGTTCGGGATAGTTTCAGTTTCAGGCAAAAAGTCTATATTTGAAGGGTCAAATACCGCAGAAAAGAGAGGGAAATACGAACCAGTGAGAAAAGCGGTACTATCTATGTTTCTCATATTGCGTAAGAAAAGAAGGATGACAGTTTTCAGAAGAGGAACATATTTCGAACTTGGGACTTGATGGCAAACAATAAAGAGAGGTTTACGGTATGATAATTATCCATTTGGCTTTAAGTCCCATGAATGAAGCAAGAAGCCTCATAGAAACAGAGTAAGAAAGGTTGTAGCAACTTTTGCAGCTGTCTCTGAATATTTTAAGACACCTAATTCCTAGTTGTTAGCTTGCTACGAACTCTGAGCGGTATTTGCCTGTAGATTTCTTAGAAGCATGACGCTTCTCCATGAACGTTGTTCGAATGCGGTCTGTTTCTAAACACCACTCTGCCTTTCATTCAACTTATTCAAGATTTAAGATTTTACGGACGCATATTCTAGAAAAATGTAGACTTCAGAAGTGGCATATACTGGTGACGTTCATGAGTACCGACGCGCAATGTTAATGAGCAATCTTACCGCGCAATGTTGCTGAATTTTACAGGTTCCAGATTGCGGCCTCCCTAGACATGAGTTGTACATGTACGGACAAAGGAAAATATATTGGAATTCCGAAAAGATGCATAGACAAAGGCCGCATGTTGGCCTTTGTGGTCTGGATATGAGTGGCGTGAATGTGGTCACGTAACTATGTCATGTCGGAACGCTTGGTAGGCTAAGCAACGAAAAGCAAGCGCTATACATGTAGAGCTAAACAGTCTACGTCTACATGGTGTTGTGAGAGGATCACGTGTTCGTAGAGGGAACCGGTATCTAAGTGTACACTACAATGAACAAACGCTACTCAAGTGCAACGGTGAGTATGTGGTGGTTTGTTTCGTTGCTGCAGTCAACTGTACCTAACCATCGCACCACATCTATGTCTACGGTAAACACTGAGCGAAAGAGGCTCTGTGACGTCATACAGGCTCCCCAAAATTTTGAATAAAAAGCAATTACTCAATGCCATTTCTAATCGAAAGACAATTGAGGACCATTTCGGGCTGTTTTCGGTCGCAGTTTAGGGGGGAACCGCAACACCCACCAGTTGTACAGATGGCTGTGGTACATCTGTGGTACAAAGAACCCATCTGTTGTACAAACAAGAATATGCAGTCTACCCGAGTACGCACCACCTCAGAGGTTCGCCCGCATACTCAAATGTGTCGCGCCTTGATTTGGAGAGCCACGCTTGTGGACACATCCCGCCATCTGCTGGGTAAAAGCGTAGGCTCTGATATACAAGGCTTTTGCGATTTCCGCCAGGTCAATCTTGTTGCTCCGACTTTCGCGAGCGCTGAAACTGTGGTGAGCTGGATGCGAAGTGCTCAGACCTCGCCTTGTCGTGTTCCAGTGTCAGATTTTGCCTGATTTTAGTCAATGCTTTGCACTAAGTAGTTAAAAGAAGCGCTGCAAAGTTAAGTACCGAGAAATAAAAAAAACTGGACTTCGCTTTTCTGAATGTTATTCGCATTAGGCCGAAAGTGTAGCTCATATTCGGCTTCACTTGAATGCTTACTGCAGTCAAGTTGCAGTGTCCAGGAATGCTCGGAGCAATGGAGAGCGAGGGAGCTTTTAACGTATAGTTGTATAATTTAGGATTAGAACCACAGAGATTAGGATAGGTGCTAGTTCGTTATTTTATGGGGTTAATACGCACCCATCTTTTATGATGGTTAAACGTAAGTTTTGTCTTTATTAAGACTGCTGCATTAACCGAGAACTGCCTCACTGCACAGTATATCAGCTGGAGACAGGCTTGAGATTTAGCTTTGTGTAATACACAACTCAAAATATGCGGCCGGTTAAAAAACACCCAGATGTGCACAGGAAGGATCACAGCGTTTCTTGAAACGTTTGACATGCTAACGATACAGCACAGAGAGCCTTTGGTTCTTTACAGAGCCTCTTTCCATTTTGCCTGTCACAAACACACACACACGACACAATGTTTTCTGTCTCACGAAGTGCCTGTTCCTCGCATCCTACGCGAGACAAAAAGTCCACGAAAAAAAGAGAGAAACAAAATAGAGACAAGGTGCTGACAGGACACCTTGTGCGTCTGGTGCCGCCGCTACCGCATGACAGCGTAGCAGCGTAGCCACAAGTAAGTACCTCTAAACACCGAGAGACACAGAACGTGGAGGGTAGGAAAAAGAAAGTATTAAAGGAAAATCAAGGAGTGAACAAAAAAAAAAACTGAGAAAGGCAGCAGTCGATCTGAGAAAAAGGTGTTAGGATACAGCATTCAAGAAATCATGCGGCCAGCTCGTGCTCAAGGCCAGTGCAAGAAATGCAGACTACAGAGAAGAGGTGCCCCACGGTCAGTGCAAAAGCATGCTCATGGAACAGGCACCTCATTCGTGCGACTTGCGGTGTAACATTATACATGCAGAAGCAAAAAAAAAAAGAGCACAAAGGAATGTGCCAACCGTATTAGGTATCTGAGTTTCGACTTCGTCTTTCCGTTCCATACTGAAGACAGTTCCATACTGATTTACCTGTCTGGTTGTGGTGAGGCTGCCGCATGGAATGTCCCCGTAGAGCTCTCAGCGCATATTTGAATGACCAAAGCGTGTATTGAGGGCATCACGCGGCGCCACTGAAGGGCTAACGTCTAAAAATTTGTCGCGGCGAATGACGGTCGAACAATTTTCTAACGCGTCGAGGCGTACTGGCTAACGAATTTCCTGGATGTCCCGAAGATATGTCCAGTACGTTTCTCTCCCTGACCGTTGAAGATGTGCCACTGAGTTTATGACACACGTCTCTCATTAGAGATAACATTAGCTGTTTGAAGCTGACATGATACGCATTGTGCGAGAATAAATCCGACAAGACATTCTGACTCTTTAGAAATAGCTTGTAGATGTGAAAAACTATGGGCAAATATGTCTTTGTTTACACATTACTAATTACCTTAATTTTAAAAGTAAAGCACCGTGCAATGCCTAATGTTAACATATATATACTATAATGTTGATCTGTGCAATACTTGTGCTGCCACATTTGTAAACGAAAGTAGCTTACAAATACCTTCTTAGATGTAGAAAAAAATTTGAGGAATTTAAATGAGTGGCTTGGGTACCTAAGGCATGGTCGCTAAGCATTCGCGTTGCTGTACATATTTCGTGGACACAAAAAATCCTGTATTCAGCAGCTGATCAATAAAGTTGTTACCACAATAAAGTGGTTACCAACCAAGCAGCCCATGTTGTACATTCGTAACGAGTCTACAGCTCTAGTTAGTGATAGTTCTGCACAACACATACGCATCGTTTTACGTGTTCTGTTCACATGAGCTAAGCGAGATGCTTCAGGGTGAAAATCACACATTACCCTGAAGTATTCGCACAATTCAACTGACAAGGTTGTAGCAGTTGTAGATAAATTAACTTGGCGATTCTGTCATTTCGAGCCACATAGGCGATGGATCAATTAGTTACCAGAAGTGCTAAATAACTCGGACTAATGATGACCATTCATTAGAGTCAGCGAAACGAATAAGTTTGAAATATTGTAGATAAAACTGTGTCATTGATATTATCATTTGTTGCACTTTGATTAATATGATTATTAACATACGTGGCATACAATTGCACGAAAAAGCGGACAAGACTAAAATTCGCATAACGTGACGTGGGGTGAGATTTCACTTCTACCAAATTGATATATTCGCAGTTATGATGGCACACGGAAACATGAAAAGAATGAGACATCGAACATCGAGCTTTTTGCATTGAACCATGGCAGACCACTGGTTGGAAGCAAGATGAATAGGGACGAGGGGTCAAAAGGTCACTGACCTGTCCTTGCTCTCCCTCAACGCCAGTCAGGTCCCTCCATTCCTCAATAGTCCTGAGCGAGGTCAATGGTATTCATAGGAACTTTGACCTCACCGATCTGGTCGTGCTTGGAAAAGCGGTCAAAGTCGAAGATGGCGAACACAAGCGTCTTGGTGGTGATCTCGGCGTATGGGACCTGGCAAAGTTAGGAGGCAAGTTGGATTACCTCACGATAGTTGGGCGCCTTTCTCTCGTGGACGCTACACTCACAAGATATTATGCATTAGAGTGCTGTAAACAGATCTAGTTGTTGGCTCTTAATATTTGTTTGTTACGTTGACACGTTTATGGCAATGCACAAACTCAGAAACAAGACACAGCTTCAGACTAATGCACGTGTCTGAGTTTTTTCGTCTCCTTTATTTGCGCTACCAGGTTGTCATAATGAATACATACCAATTATCCTACCTATCAACCCTTCGAGAAACTGATAGAATGGGTCAATACAAGTTTTGGAAGATGAGTAGGATGTGTCATATAGGAAACAAATCGTGTACACAAATATAATGCAGTTATAGCTTAGAAAATTGAAATTGCCTCCAGCCACAGTTCAAATAGAGTCCGACGTTTCGAGGACCGACTCGGTCCCCTCCCCTCCCTTCTATGACCAAGACAGTCACCCCCTGAGGAAGGGGACCGAGTCGGTCTCGAAACGTCGGACTCTATTTGAACTGTGGCTGGAGCAATTTCAATTTTCTAAACCTTTCTACCCAGCCAGGACAGATTGCTGTCAAAATGTTTACGTTTAAGTTATAGCTTATAAAGAAATATCCATTGGTCATACGCGGGCAAGATAAATATACTGCTTCATTCAAGCACGATATTTTGTGCTTCAGAAATCATTTATAAACTTAGGCAAAACAATTTAAAATATTATTGAAAGGTTATGCGAGTTCTGTGTTGCTGGATCAAATCGATTCTAAAACTGCACACCATGAAAGTGAACATTTCTTTTGAAGAAGAAATATTATTATACCGGTGCAATATTGTTACTTATTTATGTTTGTCTCGTGTTTACCGCAAACATTGTCCTATATCACATGCAGAGTGAGCTTGTTTAAGAAATAGCCATACACTGAGTCATAATCACTGAAAGCTTTCATTTTTTTAATGTCAAGCCCTCAGAGTGGGCCGACTTCAAGTGGACAGCTACTACCATGGCATTCTGCTTCATACGATGTATCCTGGAACAGATGGACCTAGACTGCAAATTTTGCAAGTTGCCGAACTCACTCTTCCACATAGTCCAAGAACACGACAATTCCCGAACCAACAGAGGTCCAATGGGAGGCACAGCTGACAGGCACCAATCCAAGGGACCAATTACAGAGGGTGAACAGGGCAAGTGTATCACCTCAAGCTCATGGCTACTTGAACTGACGTGAGACGTCTGTTTATAAACAACCCGATCAATCAAAATAAAATTTAATTCAATGAAATTACAATCAACACACTACCGTACAGAACATGCCTAGCAGCACGATTACGCCGTTATTCCTCTATACAGACCAGGTTTTTGCACTTTGAGCCAGCTACCAACCTTGAAGTTGAACGTCTCGTTGAAGACAGGATTGAGCGTCTTGCGGTGCACCTTGGTCTCGTATTTCTTCTTCTTGTCCGGGAGGAGGTAAACCTTGACGTACGGGTCGGACGTGCCGGACATGTCCAACCCAGGCAGGTCTTCTGCTTGGATCACAGTCACGGCAAGCTGTGCCGAACGAAGCGGGAAGCACACGTCTGAGGTCTCAAACGTGATACCCGTCATCAAAGCGACTCACTCTTCAAAGTGAGATAAGACCATCAAGATGATATGTAGAATTCAAAGCAAGTTTGTTTCAATAATTAGTGCTAAATACATGGTGTTTAAGAAACGTTTCCAACATTCTAAAAAAATGAGCCAAATACGATATTTGCTCGTCATCTTCACAAAACGCTTTTAGGTAGTGGTTTGCATATGATGATGGTTGAAGAAATCATTTCGGCCAATAATTAGGTGAGGTTTGTTGACTAAGAATTAAATTTCTTTCGCTAAAATTTTATTTATTTTCATGATCAAAAAGAAAGGTAGCAAAAAAAACTCCAAGAAAACAAGTAAAAAAGCCACGCAGAGGTATATGTGACCAAGGCCGGCGACACTATGACTCTGCCAAGTTGAGAGGTGTCGTAAGTAGATTTGCTTCGCCTCTTTCTGTCAGCGAGGGTTGACCCTTGCGAAACGTGAAGCCCCCGTGAAACCGGATGAATTGCGTCAGGGCTGGCGCTATGGCTCCCTGTACACTGACCCGCTAAAAAAATTGCCCGCAGCTTCCCTCGGGGGAACACTGAGGAGGATGCGGAGCATATAATTGGTTAACGGGGTGTTAAAGTGCGACTTACTTGGGTCGATGGCTAAATTGGTTAACGTGGTTGTGGAATGGGGTGTTAAATTGCGACTTACTTGGGTCGATGGCTGAATTGGTTAACGTGGTTGTAGGAGGGGGTGTTAAATGAGTGAAACACGTACACACGTATGCGAAAGGGCGGCGCTGGTCGAAGGGACGTCGATCATTGTGTTTGTGGATTCGTTGGAATTCATTTCACCGCGACCTTGGACGTCGACGCGCCGTACAAACCAACCGACGAGCGGCAACTGAGCGAGCGAGCGCCGACCTTGAGTATATATACAGCGCGACGGCGCATGCACTGTCAGCTGTTGAATGTTCTCGAAGCGCGACGGCGCATGCGCGTCCACTGGAGAATCAGGAGAATTGTAGATGTCGAACGCGGTGTGTAGAGGAGGTAGGGTGCACAGATGGTGGAGGAGTGAAGCGCGCGCGGTGTGTAGAGGAGGAAGGGATGCACAGATGGTGGAAGAAGGAGGAGGAAGCTTGCGGACGGCGCCGCACTACAAGCCTCGAGTATTAGATGCTCCGCATCTAAACAGTTTTGGCCGGCGCTGGTCGAAGGGACGTCGATCATCCTGTTTGTGGATTCGTTGGCATTCATTTCACGGCGACTTCGGACGTCGACGCGCCTTACAAACCAACGGACGAGCGGCCAACTGAGCGAGCGAGCGCCAACCTTGAGTATATATACAGCGCGACGGCGCATGCGCTGTCAGCTGTCGAATGTTCTCGAAGGAGAAGCGCGCGCGCGGCACAGATGGCGACGGCGCGACGGCGCATGCGCTGTCAGCTGTCGAATGTTCTCGAAGGAGAAGCGCGCGCGGCACAGATGGTGGGCGACGGCGCGACGGCGCATGCGCGCGCGTCAGCTGTCGAATGTTCGAGAAGCGGTGCGGACGGCGCGGACGGCGCACTACAAGGCGCGAATATAAGATGCTTCCGCATCTAAAACACGAGGAGGACGTTGTGCGAATCGTTACGGAAAGCGGACGCATTGCTTAAGGACTCGCTGTTGCACTTTCGTACACTTTAGGCAAGTTGTAGTGTGTGTGCGTGCGTAAGCCCCCCCCCACATACACAAACACCACGGCTTTGAATATAACAGCTCGGGCGAACTTCACGTATTCACCCATCACGGAACCCTCATTTGCTAGAGGCCCATAAGAAAACCAATAGTGACACTGCCCTAGAAAAAGTTGCACTGATCGTAACAAAATAAAAAAAAGCAGACTGCTTCAGTGCTTGCAGTATGTGTATGCTTTGATGACCTCCCCGAGAGAAACAAGATAAGAAAACGGAAACGCAAAATGAACAAGACATATATATGGTCCCCAGTGAAAGGGAAGCTCCCCACCCGGTCCGCCATTGCACTTACGTAACAAGACACGAAAGCGCGTGGGACCAATGATTGAAGCTCAACCGCGTTTCGCCATCGTTGGCGGTTTGGTGGGTGCCAAACGACACGCAAGGTAATAGCCGGGGCCTGGTTGCGTAAGAATGGCACAGGCATTAGTATATCTGGTTCGTCTGGTCATGGTCCCAAAGCCAAGCGCGGCAGTTAGTGTTCTAGGCGATGATCCAGACTGTTTTATTATCGACTGT
>NW_027465375.1:0-29683 GCF_043290135.1 Rhipicephalus microplus | reverse complement strand
AGGCTGGATTACCTAGTGTGAATGTGACATTAATGCACACTCAAATGCATGCACATACAAGATAAAAACAATGGTAGAGAAAAAAAAAATATGAAAGAATGAAAATTTATTCACACATTCCATAATATTTACACTATTTAGAAAATGCACCAATGGTCCTCCTCTGTTAAACTTCCGCAACGCCCTGGTTGTCCTTCGCCCTGCAAATGTTTTGCAGAATTTATACATTTAGTCAGCCACACAATGGCTTACATTCTTCCAAGTCTAGATGTGATTTAACATAAAAACATTAACATAAAAATAGCTATGCATGTTGAAGGGGTACAACAGCTGTGCCAATTACGCGAATTTGATACAATTCCCCGCTTTTGCGCCGAGCTGCCAAAACCATATTGCGCCACGCTGCGCCAAAATGCCAGACGAGCCTCCAAATTTTCTCAGTCTCTTTCTGTACATGCATGTTGCAAGCAGATGAATATGGCCAAGTTTCTCTTAAAAAAAGGGGGGGGGGGGAGTCCTTTGACACAAAGAACACACTTATCTTACCGCTTGGCAAGCTTCTCAATATCTGAAAGCTTCTCAACAATGAAGTGGTTCATCTGTTTGACTGCCAACGGCAGTACTCCTGCAGGCACGCCTTGATGCTCCAGACGTGCTCTGTAGCAGTCTGAAACAACAAAAATTATCAATAAATAGCCTTGAAGAAACCAGCTGCTTAAAGAACTAATAGCATCGATATTACTTTAAGAACACAAAAGTTCAAAATTGAACTTTTAGTCATATTTCTTGATGCAATGAAGTGTTATATGCTGAATGGCCTAGAATATGCCTTAGCAGCACAGGCTTGAACAATACAGAAAGCATTCTCCAGTTAGCAAAAGTGTTCCGTTCCAGCATTTATTAGAAAAAAGGAAACTGCGAACTTAGCGTGCACATGCACAAAAATAATCTAAAAAAGTAACATTTCACAGCTCTCCACTCGCACCATGTAACTGTGTGGATTTATATAGTGCAGGAAGAAAGCAGAGAACACTATTTCTTTTTTTGTCATTTTTTATGAAAGAGATATAAGTTATGATGAAAAAAATGCTGGCAGTCTACACACTAGCTCTATTGTTGGCTTTTCTTTTTTTCGACTATCTTTTTGAACTACCAGTGCATTTAAGAGACTTAAGACTTTCACCTGCCTGCACTCCTGACTAAAACAAATGAATTTAATAGTAAGTAAGAGGCAAGGTGTTGGGTCACATTTTTACAACTACATAGTTTATGTAAAATTGTGTTCATAACTGAAGTCAAAGCAGACAGTAAAGTTTGTAGTGGCTTCAAAATAGACTCAATTGCAACCGAGCTTTGCTGTGATTTCATGTACTAAGAATAAGATTGGTTCAATATGCATTCCAAGAGACTGTCTGCACACTTACCACGCATTACGTCCAACTTCCACGGTGTTAGGGGAGCCTTGCGTGGACGGTTAGGGTACCGTGGACAATGTTTTCCTGCATAACAGATATCCACAACAACGAATTCCCCCGTTACCAACTGACACACACTATGCTTTTGTATTATAACCAACCATGCAGGGAGCGCTCCTTAAGGTTGTCTTTCGACCAGATGGTGACTAGCAGGTCCTTGACAAATAAGGAATCCTTATGATGGGACTGCACATGTTCCCATGCACCTTTCTTGACCATAAGCCCTCGTCCAATGTCCACCTGCACGGAACATATGCATTCTGAAGGCATCCATGTGCAGTGCAACCTGTATTGCATATCATAAACAACAAAGGTCTATTCATTTCACCAGCACTTTGTCAGCCAGTTTTGTGGTGCTGCACTCTAGCATTCTTTCTATGAACTGCACATGGTGGTGTCAGCACCACAGTATTCATTGAGAGAAAGTGCAGCCTTTGTGCAAGACCAGTTTACAAAGTGCCTGCACCTTCTCAGTGAGGTTGTGCTGAATCCGCGCAGCACGAGATGGCTAAAACAGCAGCAGACAAGGCCAAGTGTATTCCTTAATATTTCTGTCCAACAAGTACGTTAGTGAAGTTGTTTTAGTAAGTTGTGTTGCTGACAACGAAATTCATTTTTTTTGGTTGTTCATAAGTTCTGCTTAAAATTTACACATATCTATAATGATCACTGAACTCTTTTTGGAATGTCTTGCTCAGCTGTGCAGAGACAAACTTCTATGACAAGTAATCTATAATGCTCAATCTTGCTTTATATTATTTTAACATGCTTTCAAAAGAACAGTTGTTTGTAATTTGGACAGCTGCACATTATTGACATTCCAGATAGAATACCATTGTTTCACTGTCATTCGGTTGCGGATTGGATGAACCTGGGCGAAGGGCTCGCTCTGTCAAGGTGTCTTGTAGATCCTCAGACACGGAGGGGCTCGACTGGCTGCCATCCATGATCCTTTTCATAATTCTGCAGCCTGCATTTATACATGAGGTGCCGTGCTGTTTGCATTGCCCAGAGAGGAAAAAGAGCTGACAAAATATTTTCATTAAATTTCATCAAACAGCTGTAAACAATAGCCATTTGCAGTCTAAACTCGAAATATCTTCACTTAAAGACTGCCGAACGTTTTATGGTAACAAGCTGTACACACTGCTAAATGTCAGAAGAATGGCATTAATGCTTTCACAGCACAAAATCAGTACAATGAAGACATTTTCTGCTTCATACCTTTCATGTCTTCCAGTGCAGAAATAACCTTGTCCTGAAGCTCCATGTTCAGTCTTCTGAGTTGAGCCATCTCCCTGTCTTTTTCTTCATTTTGTTTTCGCAGTTGGCGAATGATGGTAGATTTTTTCTCTACCTGCTCTTCAAGGTTATCAATGGTTTCATGAGCCCCCTGAAGGCGCCCACTGTCCATTGCTTCTTTGTGGTGCTTTTTAGAATGTGGCCCATCTTGATTTTTCGCCTGCCTCTTCATATTTTCTTTCTTGCTTTTTAAAAGCTGAAGCAGGCGTGCCTCTGCACCACTTGTTGTTTTGTTTTTCGTTTTTTCTTTGATAGGGCTCTGGGCGAAAATAGAAAATAACTTGTTACACACTGTTTACACAAGTGTTGACAGGACCTTTTGTAGGAGGTTTAGATAATAATTTACCTCCGCTTCATTCTCGTAGTCCGAAGACGCCGGCGAATAAACCCTCTTCGGAATACGCGTTCTCTCTCTGGCCTCTGTCTCCGCGAAGTCCTCCGATTCTGGAAGACGTGAGGGCGGATTGCAACATTAACATTTACTGAGTTAGTGTCACATCATCCTCTGACGCGTGCACATTTCACGATCTCTAGCATGCACTTTTATTAGTTTTATTGCATTGTAAATTAACCATCGAACCTCGTGTGAATGCTTAAGTACCGTTGTAACACAACGTCATATGCCGCGAGCGAAATAGTAGCGTATAGACCTTGTCATTAGGTATAAAAGCTGCAGTGCCACAAACAAAGGCGCGTCCTACCGCAAAAGGGCCTTATATACTCCAGGCTGATATACCCGACGCTGTTGGTATCTCTCTGCGGCCAGGTAAATACCAGCGTCATCTCCGTAGAGTTTTCAGGTATATGCATAAATTAATAATGACACCATACTTATTTGCGATTGCACGCGGTAAATTAACAAAATGAACTATGCTAGTGGAGATTATCGATAAAATACTTTGTAGTTACTAACGGTGAACAGTGCTTAGCAGTCAGCCAGGCCAAAGAGAATGCATTTCGCCGGCAACATATCAAACAAAAGCAGGCTTACCTCCCAGTGCCAGAATCCGGGCCCTATAGTAATCGCTGTCTCCACTGTCGTCCGTCCATTTGACTAAATAGAGGGATTTGGACTTGAAGTCTTGCTGGTGACGGGGGAAGAAATCTTTAACGTCTTCTATTGGCACCGTTCCAATTTTTTTATCATCTTCGTACCGGACTCGAACGTGGGTAATCATCTTGCAATGCTGAAGAAAACATCTACACACGTGCGCTACAGCTGGTCAAACGCTGGTCGCACACAGCAAGCAACAAGGGTCGACCGCAGCTGCGGATCTGATAGTTTGTCAATGAAAATGTTATTCTTCATTATAAGTAAACAAAAAATCAGAATAATTTTAAAAGTATTTTTTTACTTTTATAATGTTTGTTTAACGCTACGCTGTTTCAATCAATTCACATGCAGACTGCTGGCTGCAGGGTGTCTATGCAATATGGCAGCCGCTGTGGCCGCAGGCAGCCGGTGCACATTGTCCTATCGCTTACATCGCCGTTTCTGTACTTCGTGTCCCGGAGTGAAATAAGCCGTCTTGTTGCTTCAAGACCTCGCGATGGAGCGCGGTCCGAAGAAAAGAAAGAGAGGACCCTACAAGACTTATTTAAATCCCAAGTCTCAGTTCCAGCTACCAAGGAGCACCGCACGCGCTTGCCCGCCGACCGTAAGTTCTGATCATTTTCAACATGGATGGGCACTTTCGATCGGGGTTTTAGCTTGATCCGGGCCCTGCTGGTATCAGATCAGCGGTTGTCCACAACATTAATCTGCATGTTGTTCAACGACTTCGATCGTTGCGCCGTGTTTTACGGTCTTCCTTTTTACCACCCTTTATAGTTCTGCCCGCGAATGATCGAATGTGCTCGGCCGTGTTAAATTGCTATTTTTTATCAGTGCATTTTCTTTTTCATTAATTTAGCGCAGCAATTTAAGTCCAAATCTCATTATTTTCTTCTAGGGTGCCAGCCCTAGCATGCCTTCTTCGAGTGATGAGGCAGACAGCGACACTGAAAGGGCAGATCCACCAAGTCGAACAACATCACTGAAGAGCCGGAATAGTCACATAGCTAGTCCGGGCTCCGAACGTCCGGAAAGTGAAGAAGATTTCCCCGAGTCCGATAATGAGCCGGTAAATTGAGCTGGTAGTAGAATGCTACGAGAACTATTGTTTCTATACGATAAACCGTTTACTATATCGGCGCACTTGTTCTATCACAGGTAACGTCAAGTGGAGGCCGGTTAGGCTCGTCAGCTGGCAGTGCTATGGAAGCTCCTGCTGCAGCCCCTGAAGCACAAGAGCAGAGGAACAGCGCTGATCCGTCACAGAAATTTCCTGCACGCGAGCCTCACGCCCCAGCAGATGAAGTTATTTTACTAAGGCTTATCAGTTAATTAGTAAGCATACACATGCTATTTTATGCTTATGTATTACGATGGGAAATTATAAATTTTGGTTGGTTTTTTTTAGGACTCTCCACTTCAAGACGGCATTGCAAGCCTTTCTGACGCAGATGATTCGTCACTGTTTGATAAGGATGAAGAGGTAACTTTTACACACTAGTTGCACTCTACAAATATGTGCAGCTGGAAGATTCACATCCACTAGAATAGCCTTGAGCAAGTGCATTGGCACTGTGGTTTTCTCTTGCATAATCAGTTCAAGACGAGTTATCACTTGGGACAATAAACTCTGGGAACAACCTGCAACAGGTTTTCAGACCATGTTCTTAACACTGTCTGTTGTCATGTAATTTACGTGCTATGAGTGAACTAGCACAGCTAACTAGAATAGGCAGATTGGGTTACTGTGGCACTAAATGCTTATTTTTTTTTTTCTTCACAGGAAGCTTTTTCAAGTGACCATGCTTCACAGCAAGGTTTCCCTGGAGATTTTCTCACATTAGATGATGACATGGTGTGTTTGTTTTCACTGGAAATAACTAGATTTATGGTCAGGTTTTAAGGGCACTACTTTCACAGGCTCTTTTATGTACTGGAAAATGTCTGTGTAAATTGGGCACTGTTAAGAGGGACACGTAGCGGTGATTTGGTGAATGATTCATTTCAAGATCACTGGCTCTTTCATTTTAAAGAATATCTCACCAGTTGGTCTGTAAAAAGTTATCAGCCTAGCAGGCATGATATTTTGTACTGATCAATAACAGAGTTGTTTGCTCATATTCATTGGGCTTATCACGGTTCACTATAACTGAATTCTGTGATAGCTTCATTGACGAAAGCTTTTTTTTTTTTTACTTTCAGCAGCCTGCTGCAGATCCAGTGACAGAGCCTGATCCATCTTGCAAGGCACGCTTTGGAGACCTTTTTACACAACTTGTCACTGAGAAAGTGGTTCTTTCGAAGGGAGATATTCTCCTAATGGCACTAAAGCATGCTGTGAAGAATAATTTGACTCTTTTGGGTTTAACTAGCTTAATAGATTTAATTAACAGAATTTTTGATAAACCTATATTACCTCACTCACAGTATCACCTACATAAACTTTTTAGCGAAACTGGCACCACTATGACTTTTTTCTTTTTTTGTCCGAGATGCTTTTCGCATATTGGCAGTCTTGAGACAAATTCTTACTTGAAATGCTCGAAGTGCAGTCACACAACTTTTGTGTCTTCCCTTTCGGATGCCCCCTTTTTTGTCACTCTCGATGTGGAGTCGCAACTTCAAAGGCTACTTAAGGACTGTGATCTTCTTGATTTAACAAAGCCCCTTCCGACGAATGGGACATTTTCAGACATCTGGGATGGTACAATGTATCGTACTTTTGTAGCCGAATCTCAACACTGTGGACCAAGAATCAGTTTCTCGTTGAATGCAGATGGGACCCCGCTTTTCAAATCAAGTGGGACATCAATTTGGCCCATCCAGCTAATTGTTAATGAGCTCCCTCCACAGCAAAGAATGTCCAAATTGGTCCTGGCCGCATTGTGGTTCTGGAAAGAAAAGCCAAACATGGCACTTTTCCAAGGTACTTTTGTTGAGAAAATGAACGAGCTGTGTGAGAATGGCGTTGAATTACAACGTCAAGGAAGGGTTGAAAAATATAAGGTCTATTGTATCTGTTCAAGTGTAGATTCTGTTGCTAGGGCACCGATGCAAGGTGTAACCCAATTTAATGGGTATTTTGGATGTAATTGGTGTCTCCAAAGAGGTGAGAGAGCTGGCGGGGCAACTAAATACCCAGTTGAGGAAGTTGAACCCACAGAAAGAAGTGAGCTCCAAATGCTAAATGACATGGAGATTGCTTTGAAAGGGGGGGTGCCTGTGCAAGGAGTCAAAACAGTGTCACCGTTGATAAACCTGCCCCATTTTAACATAGTGTGGAGCTTTGTGCCAGACTATATGCACTGTGTCTTGCTGGGGGTAGCGCGCCAGTTCCTAGAATTGTGGTTCAATTCTGATAGTGCCTGTTCAATAAGCCGACATCAGCACATAGTGGACCGCAGGCTTATGTCTATTAAGCCACCAATGGATGTGAAGCGATTGCCGAGGCCGACAAAAGAGCGGAAATGGTGGAAGGCCAAGGAACTTGAGAGCTGGCTACTTTGTTACAGTGTCCCTGTTTTGCATGGCATTCTTGAGAAGCCATACATGCAACACTGGGCTTGCCTAGTTGAAGCCTTGCACATAATGTTGCAGCGTGCAATCAGCCCAACTGAGCTCACCATTGCCGAGGGGCTATTGTTGGAGTTTCATGTGCGTGCAGAACTGCTGTTTGGCAAGTCAGTCATGACATTCAACATGCACCAACTGACTCATATAGCAAAGAGTGTGCGCCACTGGGGACCACTTTGGGCACACAGTGCGTTCCCATTTGAAGCTGGGAACGGCAGCCTAAAAAAAGCTGTAAAAGCAGCTAACGGAATTCCCCATCAAGTCTGCCGAGTCCTACAGATGGAAAGCATGGTAGTAGAACTTCAACGGCAGGCTATCAGTCCAAGTGTAGCAGAGTACTGCTCGTCTTTTGATGGCACAAAAACGCAAAAAAGCGTACTTAGTAGTGGTGGCTACCGTTTTTTCGGACACGGTTCCCGACGTGCATCAGCAGGTTTGCAGCCATCTTTACATGACACTACCCTTGAGTTCACCAAATACAGAAGAATGTTGGCGAAGGGATCAATTATCACTGATAGCATGTATGCATCTAACAAGAGGACCAATAGCTCTGTTGTTGAACTTCAAAATGGGCATTTTGTTATTGTTGAAGAAATATACCATGGCAGCGACAACAAAGCATATATATCTGCAAGGAAATTAAGCTGCAGTCCAGTGATGTACAACTTGGTGGCCATGTCACATGTGCTGAAAGTAAATCACAAGGCAGCGAATACATCACTGGTCGAATGCTCTGAAATCAGAAAGGTGGTTGTGTTTGTGGAACTCGAAAGAGCTTCCTATGTATGCTTCCCTCCAAGTTCCTTTACATTGTAATGTATTTGAAGTGAAGAACCTATGCTGTGTAAGTTTTAAAGGAACCCTGTTTAGTGCACACTATGCCTCAAAACATGAGCGTTTTTTTATGTGAGTGGCCCTTGAAATGCCTTGAGGCGATCGACGTGAAATCGCCACCCGTGACTAGTTAGCTCTTCTAGTAGGCAAGATGTTTGTCATGATGACTCATACCATTGAAACAATTCCGTTTGAGTATATATAATGTATATAGTTCATCAAAAAGTATATAGTGAATCCAAATGTAAATTAATAAACATTGAGTATGTTATGTATATATAACATTGCCACGTCTATATATGGTAATAGAAGATTTGTACGGAGGATTCGCGGGTGACCTGATCATCTCCAAGCAAGCTCACCTAACATCATTCACTTTCTGGATATGGTGATGATTTTTTGTTTCACGATTATGTTTCAATGCATGGTGACAACATGGTGTACCTCATAAAAATTGTTCTTTAGAGCAGTCATGCCTGTGTAGCTCATGAACATACCAAGAAAATGTTTTTAAATGTGCAGTGAAAATGGTTATGTGTGGGCCCGCACATGAGAGCCTCCCCGGCTGCATATTTGAGACCACTGATATAGAGGGATTTATCGTGCTGTGCAGATTAAATTGATTGACCACATGGCTGTGACAAATTGTGAAATATCTGTCTGTAAGCCAGCTTGCTCTCTAGGTTTGATTGTTTTTGGAAATATTTTTTTTTCGTTAAAGTCTAGTGTTTTGCATATTGTATTAGGTATCTGAATATTACCGAAAAGAGATCGGTGGGTCTGAATTTCTTTAAATTTATTATGTCTCTTTTTGTGTGTATTAATGTTTTATATTTGCATTGTGTACTGAATGTTTTCCTATATTTATTCAGTGGGTGCTGTATTTTTTTTATTCTTACTGCTATTGTATTCTTTATTTTAGTGTGTGTGTCGGGGTACTGCAATATTACATGACGCTTTTTATTCTTTTTCATACAAGTTCAGTCTTGTACACTATGCATAGAATGTGTGCTTGTCATTCATACATAATTCATTGTGCCACTGTGAGCATCCTTAAAGGCCAACTCCAGCGATTTTTCGACCATGTCAAGGTAATGGTGTTTCTGTGTTCCTGAGACACTCTTGTCACGAGCCCAATAGCTGAAATGCTCAGGAAATTCGAAAACAATTTTTAATAAGCAAAAAGGTGCAAAACCGAAACCCGACCGGGCGCCCGGTCTGCATATGATGTACTATTTGTTAAGAACTGGAGGCCGTATACTGGTTCTGCCGGCACGTAGTATGAAAACTGTGAAAGCCAGACCAGCGAAGCACCGGCAAAACACCACAGAGGAAGGAAGAAAGCTCTCCCGTGCTATGGTCGTGCCAAACACCACCGCTGTCGTCTTGGGGCCAGCACAATAAACAATGTAGGGGCCAAAGTAGCGATGCCATCGCCTGCGTCACTTTCGTTGACATGACAAACTTGACATCGCACTGACAGTGTTGCCAATAATTCTGGCAAGCGAGGCGAGTTTTTCGAGGCAATCTTTAAAATTCATTTGCAAATAATCTGCGCATCTCTCAAGCCTGTAATTGGCATAAATGACAGGAATGTGCGTAAGAGTGTACCCAGCGAATTTGATTGAGATTCGTTGACCTCGAAAAACCACCGGAGTTGACCTTTAAGCATCCTTAAATAAGTAAAGACATGCTGTTCACGTGTAAACTGTTAACCTGTATGAAACCTGTTTCTCAGTGCTTTACTGAAATGCCAGTTGTATGGCAATGCCTTTTTCCTCCTTTGGAACTAAAATTCCTTTTATTGTGATTCAATTTACTGTTATAAGTATTTGTAATATTTGAAGTATCTTGTACGCCTTGTGTTGCAGCACTGGCCAAGAAATTTTTTTACACCAAAATATGTTCTGTGCTATTTAAATCCTGTTTGCCTTGAAATAAAATTCTTTTTTTTTCAATGTTATTGTTGCCTTTCATACCTTCTTTCGGATATCTTGTTAGTGAGAACATCTAATTGTTTTCTCTTAGTTGCATAACCTTTTCTATCGTATGAATATTAAAAAAATTCAGTCATATCCTGCAGCAGCATTATATGCAGTGACAGGTAGCCCATAAACACGTGACATCAGGTGCTCACTGGTAGTTAGCCATATTCCCTAGTTTGGGAATAAGACATCGTTGGTACATTGTGATGCTGCAAACAGTAGAAGGTGCGGTTCCAATGTGTACTAGTACTTTAACTGCTGCATTTTCATGATGCATATATGGAAAGCTTAATCAGATGCCCTGATACAGTGGTTGTTTGTAAACCAGGCAAGTGTTGTAAACAAGCTTAATTTAATCCAAGGTTTAAGTAAGTGACCGAGCTCAGGGATTCCAAGCTGAAGCACTAGCTCGAATTCTGTTTGGGTAACACACATAAATGAATTGCTTTATATGGAGGGTTGGATGCATCACCGTAGATTTCCATTTATGACTTTCAATACTGCTCAGGTAGAGAATTGTAAAAAATAAACTTCAAAGTTATGCATGTACTGCAATTGGGGTGTCCTATTGGACTCTCCCATTGCAGCTTGGGTCCCATTGACGTCCATTTGAGTCCCATTGCAACCAACTGGAACCACCTATCATGACAGCAGGTCATCCTGTTAGAACTTCAAATATGCAGAGTTGGTTAAAATGTTAGAAGCCACTACATGGGAAGTCCAATTGGACAGTCCCATTGCAGCATGCACTTCCAATTGGGCACCAGTTAGACACCATTTGAACCCCACTTAGCCCCCTTTGCCACCCATTGCTCCTAACTGGAACATCCAGTTGGACCCATTAACTATTTTTGACTGGGCAGTGACAAAAAACTTCGCGAACTTTTCATCCACGCAAACAAGTATGGAAATGTAGACGTCGAAAGTGTAGGTACTGAGGACGAAAATGAAGACGCAGACGAAGAACGTGAGGACACAGTCGACGCACGTGAGGACGCCGCAGGCAAGCTGGCTCGCCGCGTCGATCCAGTGAAGCGTAAGAGGACTCTCCGAAAAAGACTCGGCAACAAGCGCATGAAGAATGACAACGAACGTCCTCTTGCCAGAATCATCGATGCCATGAAAGAGAACTGTTCCATCAGAAAGTTCTTCATGGGGACCGATTCGGTGACGTCCGAGATGGCGACGTCCCTCTCGGAGTTGTTTGCGGTAAACCGGACGCTCACTCACGTCCGCGTGGGCAGTTTCCGGGAAATATCGCCCAGTGACGTAGACACTGTCCTGCGCGGTTTGCAGAAGACCTACAACCTGGATCCTCTCGGCGTTCACTTGAAAACAAATCAGTTGAGAACACACCGCGAAACATACGCGCTTTTAGACAGGAACTCTGCACTTGTAAACAAGTCCTCCCGATTTGTCATTTCCGGCGTTGGAATCAGCGATCAGCAAGGCATTAATGGTCCGAAAAATGTGCGCTCAAATGGTCGGCTCGTCAGGAAAGTCTACGAGCTGGTTAAACGACCGAGGAGTCTACTAGAAGCAAATTCAACTTGAGCATGCTTAGCCATTGCATCACTACTCCCGCAAAAAGGCAGACACAGGATCTGTTCGTAAAGTGATAAGACTGGGTCTGTTAAAAATGACTTTTTATTCTGTTGGAGGATGCTATATTTAAAACCTTCAAAAGGTTTTCGCGAGGTATTTATACACAGATCACAATGCATTACCTCGATGCAAAGGCAAGACCTCCCTCAAAGACCCTGTAGCGACGACCTTCCTGGTTTCTCCTGAGCGTTACAGGGGGAAAGTCTGCCGGCTCACACCAGGGTTAACATCCTCATACAGCGCTGAAGTGAACATTGCATACTTCATATTCTCAACGCTCATGAGAAGCCAGAGATCGAGCCTACTGTATTCACACTGTATCTACCATTGAACGGGCTATTACAGAATCAATGATTGAGGTCACAGCAGCTGGTTTTCAGTGAGTCTTTGCGCGTCGTAATTGATGTATCACCACCCAAAACAAACGTTTGAAGAATTGAAGTGATATTTACTGACACGATCTAAGAAATATTTTTTTACAGATGCAGTCGTATGACATTATGGACAGACCTTGCATAGTTCAATACAGTCAGCAAGTCATTGAATCACCATTACGCTACATCTAGTTCAACAACATTGTCGAAATGCCATATCATTGAGCTCAACACGAACGCGACGGAAGTTTACGGACCTGGAAGAAGTGATCAGCAAGGACGTGAAGGCTCGCACGAAGCACACAGCCAGCGTGTGTGCGTGTTAAGATTCCATCTTCAGGAAAGTGTATTCGCCGTGACTGCAAGGAACCCAAGTGCAGTGCTGCTCATGACTCGCAGTTTAAGTAGGCTACACATATGAGTATACATTATGCATTCTGTAGTAGGTACCATTCATTGCCTTTGTTTGTTCGCGCCTTCAGTGTTGTGTGCAATAATAAAGAGCCGACTAATCCTGGCTTCTTTCACTTGCATATTGTGCTTTCCGGCTGATACTAAGATTAGGCAAAGCATCTTTTCGAAACACGCGGTTATAGGGAGTTTTAGTGCTGAGTACACATTCTCTTGAGGCGTTATGGGCTTGGGAGCGCGCGGCGCTGCGTGCCCAACTCATAACCAACCGGAATGCCTTTTAGTTGGCGTCACGGTGGCACGCACGCAAACGCAAGCCGCACGAAGTTCACACGCGCTCGCACAGACATAGCGTATTGTTGCGTAAGTAATATTTAAGTCTTTTTATGATTTATATTGTTAAATTAAACATACATAGTGATCAGGATACTTTTTTATTGTGTACAGTAATCTGGTATACGCAAAAAAATGAAAAATACAAGGTTATTGTAACGACAGTGTCGACATCTTGTTACTTTTCGTGCAACCGCAGTCATGAACATGTTAGCTTACGCGTAATGTTTTTGAGGTGAAAATGAATAAAAAGGTTACTCATTTGTAATATTGTCGCTGCGCAGTTTTTGCAGCAGATGTACAATGCCCAATGTTTCTGCAATATCAAAGTTGTGGTCTGTTTCACTATGGCCGCGCTAGATGGCGCCACCTAATCAGCTGGTCGGGGGCTGGCATATGTTTTTTAGTTTCTATGTTCCAGGCCATTCTAGCTTTGGAAATGTGGCTGAAACCGTGTAATCGCTATAAGTGCTCGCACTTTGGCTTATTTTAACTCGACGGCTAGAGTATCCGCAGTGCGGATACCATGACTTCTTGCGAAGGTGGACTGCGCAGACGCATGGCCCCATCGCCCCAGCGATCATGCGGCGCGTGACGCATCTGTTTGGGGTTTCGCGCATGCGCAATACCGCCGCCCCAACGTCCTGCGTACGCAAGCCGCTTGGGTACCCAGCACTAAAACTCCTTTATGTCTCGCGTTGGGTTTTCCAGATGACCACGACAATTTTTCAATAGCAGCTTTGACTGCATCTTCCTTGTTTGGAACAACTTTAAATGGACACTAAAAAGTAAAACAACCAATTGATTGAGATTTATGAAGTGTTCTATGAGAACTTTAAAAGCTTACTATCATTAGTAAGTTATTATAGGAGGAAATCATGGTCAGAGCACGTTTTTTTTTATTTCTCGCTGATATATGTGCGCATTGCGTCATGAATAATTCAAAGTGTATACTTATATAGAGTTTTTTACCGACAGTGACTTGATGAAATTTCCCGAAACTTGGTATTTCATGTCCCTCGCCCTACCAGCAAACATTGTGCTTTATTTTGACCTATTAGGAGCTACGTAGGCCTTCTTGGAATTGTGGAGATTTTGGAATTGTGAAGGGGTAATAAACTATTACCAGAAAACCCTTTTTTTTTTTCTTTGGTGGCCCTTCAGACTACGTGGTATATGCCACTGTGTTCTCTTACAGGCGCAATGGTGACAGACAGGGGTACTAGATTGGAACATTTCTGTGTCGTGCTCAATGGGCATTTCAGGGTTGCGCTCAATCGTGGTGATTGGGTGAAGCCCGGGGTATCGTATCGGTGAGTAACCGTACGTTGCCCGAGCGTTGCCTCATATAAAGTAAACTGCGTGACTCTACATGTATATAAATATGTAAATTTGTGTCGCCTAATGAGGCAACTCAAGGAGGATATAGCTGTTTGCTGGAGTGAAAGGTATGTCTGGAAAGGGAATCTATAAACCCACCATCTTACCGATAAAAAGATACCATTTTAATAAGGGTAATTCTTTGGGACATAAGTGCTGCACTTGTGCTTTTGTGTTGTAAGTTTCCTTCAGAAGCTTCAACATCTAGAGGCAAATTTTAGTAGACGTCTACTTACCTGCACTCTTCTTGATAGGTTATTTCTCGGTAGGTTATTAGAGAGAGAAAGAGGGGAAAAAATGAGAATATAAGGTGGCTCCCCCGCGCGCCCCCTTTCACCCTTTTTTCTCCCTCTCCCTTTTATTCTTTAGGATGTCTGCGGTCTGTGTATCCTTCTTTTCACTAACGCATTGTTCCCGACCAGACGCCGCCACATGGCTCTGGCGGTTTGGTGTGGGGAAAAAGAGCTTTTTGAAGAAGTTTAAGCCTTTAACTACTCAGCGCCTCGTCGACATCTCGTCGTTGAACGAGGGGCGCCGCGTATTGCCGCAGAGGCTGGCAAGCGGGTGCAATGCCAATTCTTGCCCGCTTCTGGATTGCGCGTGCAGTAGGGGTACAGTTACCCTAGTACAGTGCACTAGAGGGGGGCAATGGAATGAACGAGGCGGCCGCGCCGCATCTCGGTTGATCCTCCGGCGGGTGACAGTAGCGGCGGCGCTGTTGTCCTATGGTACTGGAGATCTCAGGAGCGTCTGCATTGGTAGAGCGTGCGCCATAGCCTACGAAAGCGTGCAATTGCCCGTTTTTAGCGCGTCTAATGCGTTTCTGAGCCTTTACCAGTGGACGCACCTGCTACGCGCCATGGTGGACGAATGAATATGCAAAACCCCACAAATCCAGTGAATATGCAGGCACACCGAAATTGCGTCGTTACATTTGCTGTTCCGAGAACCTGTGCCGACCCCCAAAAAAAATGTCAATCGGAATTCGCACGGATCCACCTAGCTTCTCAATCAAGCAGCACTTTGAGCTGCGTTACATCATAAGTGGCTACTGGCGAACTACAAAGAGAGAAGTTTCAAAATTGCGATTAAATCATACGCTCGTTTTGTCGGCAGTCTCTACGATATCCAGAGCACAGTGTTCTTCATATAAGTCTACATGAGGTCGATTGTTTCACGAGAAACCGGAGTATAAGTAACGTTGTCACAACATTTATATCGGTGATGACTCAGTTTTATCATGCCAGTTTGACTGAAGATAATAATTATTGCTTTCTTAAAGGCTTATTACAATGTAAACATAGTAAAAACAACACACAAGCATATTAAAAAGTGCCATTTGTATATGTAGCCTGACAGTTAATCTGCCTAAATTCATTGCAAACAGTTCTCATTTTGTATCGACAGCTTAAATTAGGCTGCTTTACAAATATTCTATTTGCATAACGTCATTGCAAGCCAGCAAATTTATGACGATGTTTTGTATTATAAGCGTAGTGCTATTACTAGGTTTCAAAAGTGTAGGCAGGCACTGCTGCATCTTGTTCTGAGAAATTTAAGCTTTATATGTACACAGTAAACACACACACACACACACACACACACACACACACACACACACACACACACACACACACACACACATGCACGCATAAATATCTACAAGTACACGCATTTCAGTCAGAAGTCACCGCCCCAATACAATATCCATACAATGCCCCTTAGCACAGATTCGATTTTTAGGCGGTGCATTTCTAGTCAGACTACGATAGACTAAAACTGCTTTTAAGACGTCATATGCTCGAAAGGGTGAAATTTACAGTGCGCATTCGTACAGAGACACGGTATTTTCATCTTCGCCAACTGGAAACGTTCGGCGCAAGGCTAGCCAGATTTTTTGTTGTTGTTGTTGTTTTGATGGGGGGAGGGGGGAGCAGCATAACGACTAACTTTGGCAATCGGTGGTCGCTGTGAATGCGTGTAAATATTTTAGTATACCCTCAAAAGTTAAACTGCAGAATATAAGGACAAAGACGCTTTTGTGATTGTGGTGGTGGACAGGCGGGGGCGCTTGGTCGCCTCTGGATCGGTCAGAACCCGCTCCTCGGAAACTGCAGAGGAAGCGGCAATAGCGCTAGCTATAACTAATTCGCAGTCAGATTTGATTTTCAGTGATTCAAAGACAGCCATCCGAAATCTGACGAGGGGCAAAGTATCGGCGACCGCCGCACGATTTCTGCATGGGGCCACGGGACGAGAAATTAGAGAAATATAAATTGTCTGGGTACCAGCACACTCTGGGAACCCTGGGAACGAGGCGGCTCACCTGAATGCTCGAGGTTTCGTCAGCCGGGTAGGTGAGCCGCCAGTTCCGGGGAGGTCCGCGAGAGATGGGCTGGTGTCCTTTCATGACGTAACGAATCATTGTAAACTAGAGCGGAGGTTTTATCCGCCCCCGCACAAGCGGTTGACTAAGGCGCAGGAATGCGTCTGGAGAAAACTGCAGACGCGATCTTTTCCCAACCCTTACGTGTTGAACAAAATGTACCCGGAGGAGATTAAGCCGCAATGCAAATGGTGTCAGGCTGTGGCAAAATATGATTACATACTTTGGGAATGTAGCATAATGCCGCCGCCGGTGGATATTATGCGTGATCCCTCTCTTGAGCACTGGGAGGCCGTGTTGACCAGCTCAGACCCAGTCGTCCAGTTAAGGGTCGTGGAGTGGGCCACACAGGTCGCCGCCAACCTTGGGTTGATGGCCATCTAACACGGAATCGTCCTCAGTTGCTTTCTGACGAAATAAAGTTTTTCCATCCAACATTCTCGGACAGACACGGAGGGCTTGCTAATACAAGGCATCTGTTTGCGTGCCATCTGCGCGTCCTCGACAATGACTTGGGTGTGCTCATCTTTGTGCTTGTGCAGCGTCACTGTGTCTTTGAAAAGGGGCGCACAGTTGCACTCAGTGCAATGCTGAGCGAGAAAACCATCTTTCCCGTTTCTAACGTTGTTAGCGTGTTCTCTCAGTTGATCGTTCAGACACGATGATAGTTATAGCGCGAGAACAAAACGACGACCCAGAGACAAGGACACAAAGGACACGAGCGCTCGTGTCCTTCGTGTCCTTCTTGTCTTGAGATCTGTGTCATCGTTTTGTTCTCGCGCTATAACTATCCTCATGCAATACCAACTAGCCCAAGCTGCCACACTTCTAATGTTCAGACACCTTCCGGTCATTCCGACATAACAAGCACCGCATGAAAGAGGGGTCCTATAGACAACTTCCCGGGAGCATGCAGCATACCTGTTTCTATGCTGGACTCTGCATTCCGTTGATGACAGCGTTTTCAGGGGGTTCGTTGATTTAGTGAGGCTGATTAATTCGAACAGTGCAGAGAACAGGACACGAACTTCAACTCGTTTTCCAATTTTCTTGAGCATGTATGATATCTGGCGTTTGCATGGAATCACGGTTATTCTTTCACGCTCTGTATCTGTGTTGCTCGGATTCTGTCGCTGCCTCTGCTTTGCCTTATTAGTCCGCAGGATAGCCTCAGCAACGAAAGCGATAAACGCCTCGGAGAAACCCGAAGCCTTAAGCCGGGAAACTTGAGCCTTGAAGCTCGCAGAGATGTTGTGGGCGCACGACCTATTTAAGTTAAGGCTTTCTCAAGACAGGTTCATGCTATGCCTCGCTTAACCAACTTGTTGTGAGCGGAAGAAAAAGGAAGTAAAGGATTCTGCGCACGTGGATCATAACACCAACAGATGTGCTGCGAGCTAAAAAACAGTCTTAAATCCAAAAAAGCGTAACTTGTCATTCTCGGGCATTTCATGTGTCAGCACAAGAAGCTTTAAATAATCTTCAAACACACCTATCGTTTGAGTCGCAATTGAATAGAACATAGGAAGGTTACAATTTAGAAAAACCAAGAAATCATCCGCGTATCTGAAGACATTGACGACATGCGAGCCTTCGAACTTTTTATGCAGTTTTTTCCCATTTTCGCCAATGTATAGACGATCACTGAGTAGAGGTGCTATGCATGAGCCGATTGAAACATCCTTTTTCTGCAGATAAATGCAATCATTCTGTTGAACGAAAGTAGAGGTAAGGTACAGCAAAACCAGGTCAAGAAAACCTCGCGCACGGATGCCAGTTTTTAATTGGAAGTTCAATTCCCCGAAGACTTCTGTGTTATCCCTTATACATTGTAATACCTCACCGTGAGGCAGGGAGTAGTATAGGTCCTTTATGTCAATTGAAAAACCGAAAACATTAGATTGATTTGACTGTTTGAAAAATTCTATCAGTGCCTGCGAGTTTTTGATCAGAAATGAGTCATCAATCTTTAGACACTTTAGAAGGGTCTGAATAAACAAGCCGAGTTGCTTTTTGCCGCGTACCACTTTCTGTCACAATGACCCGGAAGGGCATGTCGACTTAATGTGTTTTAGTAGAAAAAACAAACAAACATGCTGAGCCCATTTTTGTTACTTTTGCTAAAATGTTGTGCTAACTGTTTCAACTCTAGCTTACGACACATTTCATTAGCTTGCGTTTTTACTCTATCTAGACGATGTCGGTACAACATTTGAAAACAGAGCCAATAGTTGTGACCGCCTTTTCTAGGTACAAACAATTAGGAAGAACGGCGAAACCACCCTCCTTATCTGACGGCACGACACGAAGTTCATTGTCTCTCAGAAACTTGGTCGTCTTCCGCAACGAAAGGCTGGTGCTGGTAGGCTTACCCCGTAGGAGCACGTTGACGCCTTCTGAGATGCATCTGTCCGAATCCTCTGGTGAGGCACAGCCAGCAACATAGCGCACCATTGAAAGAAGCTCGGGTGCGGACCTCTCTCGGTCGACGGCGAACTTCGGACCAAGGGCGAGGGTGTTGTGGGCGTAGTCTGGGAGGACGAAATCACTGCTGGAGTGGACCTCACCTGATTAGCGGGGCTTGGTTGGGCACTGCGCACGAATGCTAGTGAGCTCACGTGACCACAAGCTGTTCGCAGTGTGTTCGGTTCGGTCACAGTACTCTCGCCATCTTCTTTTCTTCGCTCCCGGTGTAAGATCTGTTTGTTAAAGCTGGAAATGCAAGGCGTCACGGTACATACGCTATTGTCGGTGCCATTCAGACCAAAGAATTTTTCATACCCGTATGCCATGGCTGAAAGAGGGGTGGTAACCTCCACACAAGACTTTAACGTCCAGAGGCAGCTGCTTGGTGCGAATGCAGAAGGTAAAGGTGCGCGCACGGCAAACGAAGACTGCGATGAGGGTTATGAGGACTAAATGATGAAGCGAAACAAACGAAAAAGAGCCCGAAAAACTAGAAATTTATTTTGGAAGTGCGGCAGCTTGGGGTATAGTTGGTATGGCATGACGATAGTTTTAGCGCGAGAACAAAACGACGACACAGAGACCTTCGTGTCCTTCTTGTCTGCTGGTGGTCCCGTCCACAGACCCTTTAATATTGGATCTTTGATGACTCTCGCAGGATTGACTATATTTATTATGATAAAGTGTTTCGCGAATTAGTGCTCTTAATCGGTGTGACGCAAAAACACACGAAAAACGCAAATGCCGCTGGTTTCTTCGGCACAGGTGTCAGGAATGTTGATTTCCACGGTTTATCAAAGTTATGACGACAGAAAGGTGCACTGAAACGTAGTCTCGGGCAACTTTTTTTATGTCGCTCAGTGTACCATCACCTGACGAGGTAACCGGCAGGCCGCTTCTTTTAAAAACACTGACGTGCCACCAGAATGTTCTAGGCGATTAGCACTTGATAAACGATGCCCTCGGGCAAGTGCCGACGGCGTTAGCCCATCTAACTACAAAACAGCTTGTCTTCCTTGCTGAATAACATGCACGGCCTATGACAGCACGGGAGCATTTACGTAGCATCGGATGAGAACGGCCGTACGTGTTCGCACTTGACAAAACAGCCGGCAATGCAGTAGCTCTGGCCTTCAGAGATCACAGGCTTCGTAAGAACATTACAATAAAGTTGTTTCCATTCATTGTATGAACACTTCGCCGACGCACTGGGGTTTCATGCATGTGCGTCCGGTCAGTCACACGTGAACTGTGCGAAAGCATTTATTTCATCGTCGAGCTTGCCCTTCGCGACAAGCAAAACTCGACAGCAAGAAAACTTTCACCTTTGACAGCCCCACGCTTGGCATTGCAATCTAGAAAATGCAGTACGTCCAACAACAATAATCCGCACTTCATACTAAGAAACTTTATTGCGCACACACTCAGATGAAGCTGCGGCGCGGTGGACGGCAGCCAGCAGCAAGTCAGGCTGATGAGGAGGCGGAAATGTTAAAACAATGCATGCATGAACAAAAAAAAAATGAAGAAAGTAACGATGACTGCAATGGGACTTGAACCACCGACATCACCAGTTCTTGATGTGAAGCTTTAACGAACTACGACACAACCGCCTTTTATTGTTTCTTTATTGTACTACGCCACAACTGCCAATTGGTGTCGGATGGCAAACAAGCCAGTTTTGTATTGTTTTCACGCTGGACCCAACTAACATTTTTTGTTTACTTTTACGTTTGGACGTAACTTTAACGGCTTTTATCGTTACGTCTAGACGTACCGCTAGACACTCCCGACTATTCAAAAAAAGCGCCTAACCGGAAAATGTAAGACGTCACTTCTGTGCGGTGCAGCAGCCGTTGCTGTGTGGAAGAGGAGGTGCTGGGGTGGCTCGGGCCAACACCCTCCAGTTGGTGTTGCTCGGGCGCGGCGCAGCAGTCTCTGCCACACTAAAACTTGTTTCATCTAGGGACCTTATGCCACACAGAACACTGCAAACCGACGCGCGCAACGCGCGTATTCTTAGAAGTGTGGCAGCTTGGGCTAGTTGGTATGGCATGACTGTCTTCCGTGTTCTTCTTGTCTCTGTGTCGTCGTTTTGTTCTAGCGCGTATTCTATTGCGATCTATGGCGGTTCCACTATGTTTTTCCTCTAGCAATATGGCCGCCGGCGACTTGCTTCCGCGGCCGGGATTGCCACTCCAGAGGTTCTATAGAACCGCCTTGCCTGACACTAGAAAAGCAGCAGCCCATTGGCATCGATTGAGTTTCTTGTTCAAATTGTCTACAGTTAGCTGCTGCACTTTTGGTCGATCGGCATTGCGAAGCTCCGTTTTATTTCAGCTTTGATATATCAAAGCGAGCTTGCGAGTCGGACTTTACGGGCCGCTACGACGAAGCGAACGTGTCTAGAGGCTGTGAACCTTGTCAGCTGCTGTGATTCATCGACCTCTGGCTGCGGAGCCTTCAGCGTGAAAATTCAACGCCGGCAAATCGCGCGGAGATTGCCTACAAAGACGCAATAATCTTGCACAATGGGGGCGTGTAGGCCGTTGAGTGAAAATGCGCTGCTTTGCACCTGAACATGGCCCTTTTCTTTTGTATGCGCTACAGTTTTTGTCATTTCATAAACTATTTCGACTTATACAGCTAATGAGATGCACACCTTGTGCATGTTGGAGATTGTTGTCACATTCGCTGAAAATATGTTTACTGCTAAAATTTGTAGCACAGATCACAGCATAAGTTCTACTTGTTTCTGCTCGAAATGAGTCTGCTGCAATATATGCTCATAAATTCAATACATAGTAGAGTCAAGTGAACCTTCAGTACATATACGCATTTGTACATTTTTCGTAAGTTTGCAGTGAAGCATGCTACATTTGCATGAACTATATGGTCCATCCAGTTCGGGAATTACCTAGCTTTGTTCTCTGAAGAACGTCACTAAAACGAATTCATCGTAATGCCATCCACAAGACAAATTCACAAAAACAGCAGTGTTATGTCCCCATTACCTTTCTTATATGTGGTGTTCCCGTATACATTCTTTTAGTCATGCATCACGAATCCGTTGATGCTTCTACCAGAGTAATCAGAACTTTTTTTTTCTTACAACCCAACCACAGCCTCCAAGGAACTGCTCATATCAGTGTACGCTTGGATACCTCACCACTCAGAACCTACCTCAAGTCAGCGGACAATGTGTCATCACTGAAAGCAAGCTCATGAGCCAAAATCCTCGCAAGGTATGGTTGAAGACACCTTATTTATTGAACATAATTTTGCAACCATTTATGACTTACCCTGCTCATAAGTCTGTTTTTTTTTTCTTTTCTTCTCAGAAAACTGGTCTAAACAGAGACAATTGATTTTCAAGCTACCCACATCCAGTCGTAAGAAGCTCTACAGTTGCCATACTGACAATCTCATGCACCATCAATATGCCAGCCGGACAAATGGAAGCCTTGTACTGAAAAACAGTGAAAGCGTATGGTATGTTCAATCTGTACGAAGTTGGGTGCACAGATTGTTGTTTCTTTCTTTATGAATTACTGAGTTTACAGGAAATATGTAGGCTTCAAAATTCTTTGACAGTGCTTGTCATGGGGTGCACATACTGTACTTCACTCTACGTGTCAAGTTTGCATAGAGTATCACAAATAACTAGGTAACAAATGGGCCTGTAGTAGTGCATATTTAGCGGCACTTCTTTTTCACATTGTGTAGAGATTGCTGTGAATGTAAATACTGTTGCAAGGCAGTGGTAGGTACAGCATTAGTAGTGTTGAAACAGTTACTGATACCGTGTGCAGGTTAGTACCGACATTATCAAAGTTCTAAAATAAAAACCGTGCAAGAACTCAAGCCTTCATTAAGCAAGACATGTTTTGCAGAGGCAGCGATCGCAGAGCCGAACCATGAGAGTAAAATACCTAAAAGAATAAGAAAGAACGAGAATGGGTGGATCGCATTCGGCAAGCACTTTCAAATCATGAATGATAATCTGTCACTAACCCTCAAGAAGAAGGTATATAACAGCTGCGTCTTGCCTGTACTTACCTATGAAGCAGAAACCTGGAGGCTTACAAAGAGGGTTCAGCTTAAATTGAGGACAACGCAGCGAGCGATGGAAAGGAAAATGATACGTGTAACCTTGCGACACCAGAACATAGCAGAGTGGGTCAGGGAACAAATCAGTGTTGGAATCGTAGTTTAAATACGAAGTTGAAATATCGTAGTAAAAATCGCGAAGAAGAATTGGGCATGGGCTGGGCACGTAGTACGCAGGCTGAATAACCGCTGGTGCTTAAGGGTAACTGATTTGACTTGATTGGACGCACAGAGAAGGAAAATGCATGAAGTGAGTATGGAAGGTTAGGTGGGCCAGTGATATTAAAAAGTGTGTACGTATAACGTGGCAGCAGAAAGCACAGGACCAAGTTGATTAACCGATCATGGGAGAGGCCTTTGTCCTGTAGTGGGTGTAATGAGGCTCATGATGCGCCAAAAACAAGCACTGACATGCACGCAAGCAGTGAGCCTTAGTGTTTAAATCTATGTCAATATTTGTGCTTTGAAACATGCTTGTTTACATGACAGAGTTAACGCAATCAAAATGAGATGTAATCAGTAATTTGCATTTGCTTGCATTTATTCCACTGTGACTCCATGACCACCATTCCTAGCTTGTCCAAGGTCTCCAGTTAAGCGTCCGAAATCTCATTTGCTGAGAAATGCTGCTGTTCAGTTGTTTTCCTCCATCAGTAAATTTAGTTTGGTTTGCTTTTGCAAAATGTTGTGATCAGTCTGGGCAGACACGTTCAAACAGCAACGAAAACAAGGGGCTCCCAGTTTGAATTAGCTGTTGTGGATACCAGTGTGTTCAAATTGTCGAGAGATTTATCGAATAGAAATGCACAGGTCTGTGCGCTTTTACTTAACCGAGTTCAAATATCGACCTTTTACTGTAATATTATTTGTTCTATGTAAAATACCTGATGCATAATAAGGCATCATTAAAGGTATGTTAACTTTTAACAGAACAATGACTGAGTGCGCTCAGTAGGTATAATCAAAGTTGGCCAGTGTTTGTATATGTTGATAATTCGAAAGTCTACTAACAACTATTTCCTTGATATTGGTGTGAAATATGTAGCCAAAAGGACTAGTTTTGTATGATACCCATGTTAAGAGTGAGGTAGACAGTTAGGAAGTAGTGAAGAATAAAAATATGAATTCATCTTCTGCCGTTGTTCATCGTTTGAGCAGTGTCTTTGATGACTATGCACCATTGGCACAAGCATAAAAACTTTGAAGGTCATTCAAAAAATAAGGGCCATTTGGTTCCAAGCAAGTAAATATTCATTAGCAAAAGTTTTCATTGGTGGGCTTAGCTTAGCAAAAACCTACTTCACTTTTCTACAGAATCACTGCTAACTTCTTAGTACTTCTCGTACCGTTGCAGTAGTTTCTTTAGTCAAACTGAATAAAAGATCGCCGCTTGATAATTGAAAATGTTGTGAACTGTGATCGTGAATTTCTCACTGTCTTCTAATCGTACCCAGAGCCACTGTTTCGAGTGAAAGAAGAAATAATCACACGGTGCTGGCACAGAACAGTAGGGCAAGCAATTAGTGTTGCCTACCAAAATATTTGATCTTGCCATTGGTTCTGATTGTGGTGCAAGGATGCATGTTGTCACGTAGGAAGCTGATTCCTGATGAGAATTTATGACGTCATCAATGTTTATCGTACTTATTACTGTGGTGAGTTTTTCACAGTATATGTCAGCTGTAAATGTGGCCCACATTTATTAAACACTAAAGATTCCCTTTTTGACTTGGAAAATGGTAGCCATCAATCTTTAACTGGAGTAAGCTAATTGCTTGAATTTTTTTCAGCTTTTGTGAAAAGGAGTGGTGGCACCACTGTGTTGTTTCTGCAATTGCGTACACTTTGAAGCATCGTCACTTGTGCAAACAGTGTGCGAAAACAAGTCATCCCTGTTTTCTCGGTAGCAGTCCAGAAACGCTCATCCACTCAATGTCCTTTAGTGTTTGACTTGGTCGGTAAGCATTTTTGGAACCTAGCTTTGTGATATCTTGTCATATGGGCTACAATTGTACAAATTAAAGCGATGCCAACAAGGAGAACTTTGTTTTACAGACCAGTAACTGTTAGTCCTCAATATATTGCAATATTCTGTCCACTTGAACAGTTTGGTTGGTCTGGATGCTTGGCGTGGTGCTCCACTCTTATTTGTATGCATTTGTGCAGCTATTTCGGAAGTCTCAACGCCGTGTTCGGACACTTGTTTCACTCCTCACAGTTGATCCATGAACTGTGCACAACTCCTCGTAAATTGGAAAAGCTAGTGATTCTTTTTCATGAAAAATTGTAAATACAGTGTGCAACCCACAACAGGTGGGAGAAACAATATTCGCCAACATTGTTGTCTGCCTTCCCCGTCAAGCAGATGACTACTGAGCCAGAACAATCACTTCAGTACTTTCGCTGAGAAGTAGCAGATTGTGCTGTGCACATAACTCTTCTGTCTGACATGCAAATACTTAAAGACTAGGAAATGGCCCTTACTTTGTGAATAAACATCATAGAACATTTCATTATGCAGATTTGACTGCAATGATTATTCACTGCCTATTTTTTTAACATTGCTACTATGACTTCCAGCACTTCTCAGCTGTCTATAGTGTTATTGGTGTTCCATATGTCCCTATTGTATGTGTATATGTCATGTGTAGTGTATTGCAAGTGCTATTCACTGGTGCATGATTTCTTTTTTACGAATGAGTGCTTTTGGGAGCACCAACAGGCATCCTCTATCTCGTGTGTCAGCTGATCTACAGTAGGCGAGCAAGAGCAAGGGTAGCTAATTCCCTTAACTTGTAATCCGTGACAACTTTCACAAGATTGTTGACTTGCTGAAATGTTTGACTCGGGCTTTCACTATTCGCCAACTGTTACTCAATTAAAGTGCCTGTCGCCCCGCCGCGGCGGTCTAGTGGCTAAGGTACTCGGCTACTGACCCGCAGGGCGCGGGTTCGAATCCCGGCTGCGGCAGCTGCATTTCCGATGGAGGCGGAAATGTTGTAGGCCCGTGTGCTCAGATTTGGGTGCACGTTAAAGAACCCCAGGTGGTCTAAATTTCCGGAGCCCTCCACTACGGCGTCTCTCATAATCATAGAGTGGTTTTGGGACGTTAAACCCCACATATCAATCAATCAATCAATCAATCAATCAAAGTGCCTGTCACTGAAACCCATTTATCTCTTTTGGAACGTAAACAAAGTTTCTTTTTCAACATGATCCTGTAAATGGTGTTTTCCCAGGATGCACTTGCTTACCACAACTGGAAGTTGATCTAGTTAGTCGCAAAAAGATCGGACGCACAGGTTAGAACATGGATGCTAAACACAACATCGAGAACAATGTTATATGCAGGGATACCGAGCACAACAGCGTGGGGTCATTTCTTTTTATTCAACAGGATGTGCTTCTCACCAATTTGTTGTCAAATATCATAATGCGGCTGAGGCTAATCGTACTGGCACTGCACTTTTTGAGAGCATGTGTGGTGAGAAAGACAATGGGTAGCACAGTAACAAGTACTGTGCCAGGGGGTACGGGCGACGGAATGGCATTGTTGGCACGCCTGTTCCAGGCACGGCCGTCCGAGTAAGTTGAAAGCACGCTAGTTCAAGGCGTGGCGCTTTGTGAAAAACGCATTAGGTTCACCATTTTCTGCAAGTTTCTGTCGGAAATGAAGGTTGTGTCTACGAATTTTAGCACCCAATTTTTTAGTTTGCTGAAAACCTTGAAGGCAAATATTTTGTTTAGCATACGTAATAAATTAATGCTTGTTCGGAGTGCAAACATCGTAAGACTCATGATATGTGTGCGCTTGCCAACAGAAACTAATTATTTCGCTCAGTGCTGTGTTTATATGTACATGGACATATTATGTTGATGTTGAATGGGGGTAGAATAAATGTCATCGCATGTCCAAGATTTATGTTTATTTTCCACACAACCTGAACTTCGTGACCCCCCGCTGACGGGCCGTTTTTTGTTTTTTTTTCCCGGAAAGGTGGCAGCTCTACTCGGGGTACGATTTGAAAAGAGTGAGAAATTCAAGATCACCGTTTGCAACAGGTTCAATTACCAGGTGGTGACTTTTTATGCAGATTGACTAAAAAAACTACTGCGACAATATAAAAAGTGTTAAAAAGTTAGCAGTGATTCTGTTGAAAAGTGAAGTAGGTTTTCGCTAAACTAAGCGCACCAATAAAAACGTTCGCTAATGAATAGTTTCTTGTTTGGAACCAAATGGCCTTTACTTTTTGAATGACCTTCAAAGATTTTATGCTTTGCATTGACAGATGCATAAATGAGTTTTTTTTTTGTGCCAATGGCGCATAGTCATCAAAGACACTGCTCAAACGAAGGACGGTGGCAGAAGCTGAATTCAGATTTTGACTGGGAATTCATATTTCAATGACTGGGCAGTCTGAACAATCTCAGATGACGAAGGGGAAGTAATTACAATAACTTATCAGTTCTAATATTATCATCTTTTCACCTATGCAGATGTGTTCTTTCTTAGCTGACGTGCTATCGCCACAAATGCAGCTCATTTCAACCCTGAAATGGTATTGATAATTTTTTGCAGACACACTGAGTCATTCTGATCAATAACAGATTAAGTGCTCTGCATAACTTGTGTAGATTGTGTAGACTGCATAACTTGTTTAGACTCGAACTTGGAAAGCGAATTGCTATAGTTCACACTGCGCTGCTATACAGAGTTTTCAACTGCCCTGGCTTTGTGATAATTGTGTTTGTTTCTTCCTCCGTGGCATTGAGGTATCAATTGATCTGGTTGTCTACATACAGTGGCTAAATACATTGTTATGACCCACTGTAATAAATCATTGTAACAATATAGTGTCATACAGCGATCAAGAGAATAATAAAGCATGCTTTCTATACTCTGTAACATGTTGCCTGAGGATCGCTGAAGATGCAGGTTAGCTGTGACCGCTCTATAATGAAGTTAAAAGAGAAAGCACTGCTTTGGAGGATCCTATGTTGTAATTAACAATTGCTACCTTGACACCAAGGTGCTTTCCTTAACTTACTGTTAGACTAATTCACACAAATTTTGTGGTATTATTTAATAATGTAATTGCGTGCTTTTAAAAATTTTTCTTCTCACATACCAACTAGGACTAAGAATACAGGCCACGAGGACAGCTGGCCTATATACTGTGATAGAGATGTTATTTCACTGTTTTCAAGGTTCACTTTATGGCTTTCCTACAAGAACAGTATGCAAAGGGCACATGAAACAGAGGTCAAGCACTAATATACGTTGTACATTGTTGTACTTTGTAGTGCCAGTCACATTGCTCAAAGTTGCATAGCATTTCAGCAGTTGACACTCCTTTGTGTACAATACACTGAACGTCAAGAAAATGGAGGCCACACATCTATCTTCGCCACCCTGGTTTAAACAAGCTCTGCCAGGATGTAAGCTCTGCATGTTTATAAAAGGGAAGAACTGAGCATGTGGCCTGGAGTTCGCGGCAACTGCTGACAGCACCATCAACTGACAGCCGGGCAAACCACATCCGCTTTTTGTGTCTTGAGTGAGAAAGCAAAATAATTATTTGTGCTTCTTGCACAGGCATTGCTACATTACAATCGCACTTCAGTCTCGCAGTGAGCAAAAATCAACAAAAGCAGGCGTGCTTCCTCTTACTGAAAGTTTGTGGTACTGTAGGCGGCAACAGCAGAACAGAGGCCGTGTGCTCTCGTGTTCCCTATCGTAAAAAATGACAAAGTGCAATTATTCTGTGAAGGCCTGCTTCAGTGTGATAGCGCACTTAAAGTTTCATCGAGGTGATGCGTCATAGCATTGTTCATATGCCTTTCACATTGTACTATAGGGCTGAAAGAAGAAACCGAAACTGCTCAATGAAGGGTGAAGACAAAAAAGAGGAGCGCTCACACTGTCGACAAAAAAGCGCGTGCCGATGTTCGAGGCTGCGCAACATTTGAGACAGTTCACGGCTGGGTGTCTGGTCTGGAGAACTCGTTGACGTCCTTGGGGTGCTGTTCCATTTCTGGAATCCCACTGGGTGACTTGCACCAAAAACTGGCTGACGTGCCGTCGTTCCAGCTGCTGCCCCTGACTGCTGGGCAATCAACTACTAGGCCTGCAGGCCCGCTGGGTCACTGGCTCAGGGATGAATCAGAGTGCCACGGTTCCCGCCGCCATCAAAAGTGGCTGCAAATCCTGATTTGCTGTGAGCTGCTTTTCCTTCTACTGTTCCAAGTGGCTGGCATGACCGTGGTGTACTGTCTGAGCTACCAAGCTACTACTACAGTACTCAGTACTGCCGCGGGTGCGGAAAACAGCCGTGTCATGGCGTGGGCTGGCTTACGCTGACGACATCAGAGGCACGTCGTTCCAAGTGATTGGC
>NW_027465374.1:15000-29696 GCF_043290135.1 Rhipicephalus microplus | reverse complement strand
AGCAAACGGTGTGTTTCGGACGGCGTTTCGCTTTCGCTACTTGCGAGTGCTTTCGTGGTCCACCCCTCTATAAATACTCGGGAGGCGTCGAAGCCGGTTCTCCAAGCCGGACCCGTAGGTATCGTTGTGTGCTCGCTCTCATTGGCCCGCCTAACCAGAAAATGCCTGCGGTACACCCATTTGGATAAGAGTGCACGCAGATGCGGGCCTCGACGGCTACACATTTCCTCGGGCGGCCGCCTCCCGGCCTCCGTGGAGCGCGGGATGCACGGTCCCATCGACAAGCCTCTCCCGTTTTTACCGTGGCGTCGCGGTTCACCACGGCAGGCGGGTCGGTCTCCTCCGCATAAAAAGGGGGACCCCCGCTTTTTGTTCCACGAAATCGCACAAGCTTTTTTCGCATCCACGGTTTGCCACCGCACACCAAAATGCCGATCCGGCTGCCTACTTTAGCCAACAGGTGGAGCCAGGCGCGCCGTACTTGCGCGGCACTTCCCACGTCCACCGAAGTCGGTGCCAAGGACCACTTTCGGCGCCGGAGCCGCGTACGAGCCTACTCGAGGCGGAAGAACGAAGCCAGCAAGGGCCTGGCCGCAAGTGCGTTCAATTGTCGGGACGTCCAAGTCCCTCGTTCTTCCGTGCTTCCTCTTTCGGCAAGTCGTTGCGGCACCTTCCCAAAGCGCGCAGACCCGCTAATCGCGACGAGCGCGACGTGGCCGTGCCGCCTTTCCCTCGGCAGCAAGCAAAACGCCTGGCAACGTCGACGCTCCCCTAACCGCGATCTCGCACCGTGTTTCGTGTGGCGAATTCAAAAGCCGGCCGGCGCTGCTGCAACCATTACGGTCGGTACGCATACGCCGCGGAGGGCGGGACGGTCATCGGAGCGTGCGGTTCCTCCATCGAGTACTGCGCACCTCGGCCGTCGCATCGCCGTGCCATGACCGGCCGCGCGTCAACGCGAACCGGTGCCAGCGAGATCCCTCGCCTGCAAGAACCGACCGGCAGCCTCCGTCACCCGAGGACGCGGAGGCGCTTGCCGCGGACGGCGGGACGGTATGCACTGGTGCACAGCGGACCCGTCACATCGCCAGTTCCTTGACCGACCGCCGACGCTTGTGCCGTTCCTCTCGTACTTGGCAGTCGCCGCGCGATTGTCGGGTCTCGTTCTTGCACGCTCGAACGGTCGGGAGGGCACTCGGCTGGCGTTTCGGGAACGCGCAGCCTCGCCTTCTACCGACGTAACCACGACTCGCCGTTCGCGCTCCGCCGCTCCTGTTTACAGTACTAGGCGGTCCCGCAGCGGTCGGGTCGCGCATTTCGAGCGCTTCGAGCCACGGTGCAGTGGCGGGTCGAAAGCCGACCTATGAGTGCGTTGCGCCGTTTGTACCCGCGTCCGCCACCTGGCCGACCGTCCAAGGTCGCGGTGTTGGCGTCCGCTGGGCGCAACAATTTGTCACGGGGTGCCGCTCCACATTCAGGCAGCCCCGTGGGGAAAAGCCGACCCCGCGTCCAAACGGGGTCAGCGGCAGAAAGTGTCGGGCGCAGACGCAGCTGAGGCGCTCACCCTTCACAATCCGTTAATGATCCTTCCGCAGGTTCACCTACGGAAACCTTGTTACGACTTTTACTTCCTCTAAATGATCAAGTTTGGTCATCTTTCCAACAGACCGGCGCAACCGAAAGGCCGCGCCGGACATCGGTCCGAAGACCTCACTAAATCATTCAATCGGTAGTAGCGACGGGCGGTGTGTACAAAGGGCAGGGACGTAATCAACGCGAGCTTATGACTCGCGCTTACTGGGAATTCCTCGTTCAAGGGGAACAATTGCAAGCCCCTATCCCAATCACGAAAGAAGTTCCACGGGTTACCCAGTCTTTTCAGACAGGGATAAAGACACGCTGCTTCCTTCAGTGTAGCGCGCGTGCGGCCCCGGACATCTAAGGGCATCACAGACCTGTTATTGCTCTGTTTCGTGCGGCTAGGAGCCGCTTGTCCCTCTAAGAAGGTTGTAAGGTGCTGGGAACCCCGCACCTATTTAATAGGCTAGAGTCTCGTTCGTTATCGGAATTAACCAGACAAATCGCTCCACCAACTAAGAACGGCCATGCACCACCATCCACCGAATCAAGAAAGAGCTCTCAATCTGTCAATCCTCCCAGTGTCCGGGCCGGGTAAGTTTTCCCGTGTTGAGTCAAATTAAGCCGCAGGCTCCACTCCTGGTGGTGCCCTTCCGTCAATTCCTTTAAGTTTCAGCTTTGCAACCATACTTCCCCCGGAACCCAAATACTTTGGTTTCCCGGAAGCTGCCCGCCGAGTCATTTGAGTAACTCAGGCGGATCGCTGGTTGGCATCGTTTATGGTCAGAACTAGGGCGGTATCTGATCGCCTTCGAACCTCTGACTTTCGTTCTTGATCAATGAAAACATTCTTGGCAAATGCTTTCGCAGTAGTTCGTCTTGCGACGGTCCAAGAATTTCACCTCTAGCGCCGCAATACGAATGCCCCCGTCCGTCCCTCTTAATCATTACCTCGTATTCCAAAAACCAACAGAACAGAAACGAGGTCTTGTTCTATTATTCCATGCAAGTTTATTCAGGCGACTCGCCTGCGTTGAGCACTCTAATTTTTTCAAAGTAAAAGCACCGGCCATCTCGAGGCACACAATGAAGTGCACCAAGAAAGAACCGGCATGATGTTCAGTCCGAGCCGTCGCATCGGGTAGATGCACTACTCGTCTGGAACTGAGATCCAACTACGAGCTTTTTAACCGCAGCAGCTTTAGTATACGCTATTGGAGCTGGAATTACCGCGGCTGCTGGCACCAGACTTGCCCTCCAATTGATCCTCGTTAAAGGATTTAGAGTGTACTCATTTCAATTACGGGGCCTCAAAAGAGTCCCGTATTGTTATTTTTCGTCACTACCTCCCCGTGCCGGGAGTGGGTAATTTGCGCGCCTGCTGCCTTCCTTGGATGTGGTAGCCGTTTCTCAGGCTCCCTCTCCGGAATCGAACCCTGATTCTCCGTTACCCGTAACAACCATGGTAAGCAAGTAACCTACCATCGAAAGTTGATAAGGCAGACACTTGAAAGAAACGTCGCCGGCTCGTGGCCATGCGATCAGCACAAAGTTATCCAGAGTCACCACACAATACGGGCCGAAACCCGATCGATCTTGGTCTAATAAAAGCACCCGTTACCCAAAGGGCTCCAGGCTCACTGCATGTATTAGCTCTAGAATTGCCACAGTTATCCAAGTAGGAAGAAACGATCTAAGGAACCATAACTGATTTAATGAGCCATTCGCGGTTTCGCCTTATTTCGGCATGTACTTAGACATGCATGGCTTAATCTTTGAGACAAGCATATGATTACTGGCAGGATCAACCAGGTAATCGTTCGACTGCGCGTCCGTCCTCGCCTTCGGCGGGCCGGACGCAGTCTGTGTGCGGCGGAGGCCACCTTCAGGCGCCCCAACACGCTTATTTTGCACTCCGAGATGACGGCGTTCGAGCTCGCTACGGCACAACCTTCCCGAAAGACGAGTGGGAGCCGTGCGGCAAGAAGCACGTTCATGCTCGCTCTTTTTCGTTGCATCGACTCGGTCGCGCCGTGCGGGTTGCCCAAGCCCGCTGCACTGTCGGTGGACCGGCCGGAACTAGCAACGGAGCCGAGACTGCAAAGCCGCCAGACGACGGGTCACGCCCGCGTCTTCGGCGCTTTCGCATCTGAATCGCCCGAGGACGACACGGAACACACCTCGATATCGTGGTAAAACGGCACCGTCCGACAACCAGCCCCTAACGCATCAAGCGGATGAGGCTGCAGACGACTGCCGTGGATTCCCTGGAGCAGACCCGAGGACACGCTTGACGAGGCCGAAGCCCGCCGCATATCAGACACCCGGTCGCTTTCGCGTACGCCGCTCACGAGAACCCCCACATAATAGCAGCGATAAGTACCCAGACCTCCTTGGGCACTAATACGAGCGTACTCGAGAAAATTTCACCGCGGGTGTGCCCCGAAACGTGTGGCACGTTGAGCGTGCCACAAGTCTACGTCGCTCTCAAACCCGCCGAGGTCGTAGAATTTGCGACCCTACTCACGAAATTCCCACCGAGGATACGGCCGCAAACGTACCGCACCTTGGGTAGGCCACGAGTTTGTGCAACACTACGCTGACGGCACAGCACCGAGGTCGTGCGCGCACGCACGGGAAAATTCCGCCGCGGTTTCTGCCGAAAACGTGAGGCACCACGACTCTCCGCAAGTTCGCGTCGACTGCGAAAGACCGAAGTCGTGAACGACGTGTCCGCTACTCGCCGCCGACACGCTGGACACCAAACGTACAACGACTCGACGGCGTCGTAGAGGCCCACGACGCGGTTTTCCTTAACGACGTCTCGGCGTGGCACCGACAGGTTAGAACGGCCGACCAACGTTCCCTGTCCGCCGTTCGGCTCAGTCGAAGGGCTCGGCGACTTCGGCAACGCTGCGAAGCCGCACGGTGACGCACGCCATGTCCCCATTTTTTTTTTTTTTTTCTTTCTGCGTCTGCCGGGGTGCCCCTATAATAGCAGCGATAAGCACCCAGACCGCCGTGGGTCGCTCGCCCCGGCTGACGTGGTTTTTCGTACTCCTGCGGCGGTCGCCGTCAAGCACGTCCAAATACGCTACTTTCGTGGGCGCATTCACGCTCTTTCGCTTCGCCGGAGTGCCAGCACTCACTCTGCCAAAAACGGCGAACATCCGAGCGGCGGTTCCCACTTTTGCGTCGGCGTCGCAAACCCCGCCCCGGCAGACGAGGTTTGCCGTACTCGTGCGACGGTGGCCGGCGGGCACGTCGAAAGACGCCGATATCGTGCGCGAATTGGCGCACCTTGGCTTCACCGGAGTGCCGCCACTGACTCCTCCAAAAACGGCGAAGATCCGAGCGGCGCTTCCCACTTTCGCATCGGCGTCCCGAACTCCGCCCCGGCTGACGCGGTTTACCGTACTCGTGCGACGGTCGCCGGCGAGCACGTGGAAAGACGCCGATATCGTGCCCGAATCGGCTCCGTTCGGCTTCGCCGGAGTGCCAGCACTGGCTCGGCGAAAGACGACGAACATCCGAGCGACGGTTCTCACTATTGCGTACGCGTCGCAAACCCCGCCCCGGCAGACGCACTTTGCCGTACTCGTGCGACGGTCGCCGGCGAGCACGTAGAAAGACGCCGATATCGTGCCGGAATCGGCCCCGTTTGGCTTCGCCGGAGTGCCAGCACTCACTCGGCCACAAACGGCGAACATCCGAGCGGCGGTTCCCACTTAGCCGTCGGCGTCCCGAACTCCGCCCCGGCAGACGCGGTTGCCGAGCTCGTGCGACTAGCGACCGCGAAGCCGTCTCGCGACGCCGCTTTCGTGCGCGGCTCCCACTGCGACCTGGGTCACCCGAGGTCGACGAGCAAGAAAGAATGTCGAAAAAAAATTTTTTTTTTTTTGCGTCTGCCGGGGTGCCCCTATAATAGCAGCGATAAGCACCCAGACCGCCATGGGTCGCTCGCCCCGGCTGACGTGGTTTTTCGTTTTCCTGCGGTGGTCGTCGTCAAGCACGTCCAAACACGCCACTTTCGTGGGCGCATTCGCGCTCTTTCGCTTGCCGGAGTGCCAGCACTCACTCTGCCAAAAACGGCGAACATCCTAGTGGCGGTTCCCACTTTTGCGTCGGCGTCGCCCAACCCCGCCCCGGCATACGCGGTTTGCCGTACTCGTGCGGCGGTGGCCGGCGGGCACGTCGAAAGACACCGATATCGTGCGCGAGTCGATGCTTCTTGGTCTCGCAGGAGGGCCGCCACTCACTCCTGCAAAAACGGCGAAGATCCGAGCGGCGCTTCCCACTTTTTCGTCGGCATCGCAAACCTCGCCCCGGCAGACGCGCTTTGCCGTACTCGTGCGACGGTCGCCGGCGAGCACGTCGAAATACGCCGATATCGTGCCCGAATCGGCCCCGTTTCGCTTCGCCGGAGTGCCAGCACTCACTCGGCAAAAACGGCGAACATCCGAGCAGCGGTACCCACTTAGCCGTCGGCATCCCGAACTCCGCGCCGGCTGACGCGGTTGCCGAGCTCGTGCGACTAGCGACCGCGAACGCGTCTCGCGACGCCGCTTTCGTGCGCGGCTCCCATTGCGACCTGGGTTACCCGAGCTCGACCAGCAAAAAAGAAGGTCGAAAAAAAATTTTTTTTTTCTGCGTCTGCCGGGGTGCCCCTATAATAGCAGCGATAAGCACCCAGACCGCCGTGGGTCGCTCGCCCCGGCTGACGTGGTTTTTCGTACTCCTGCAGCGGTCGCCGTCAAGCACGTCCAAATACGCCACTTTCGTGGGCGCTTTCGCGCTCTTTCGCGTCGCCGGTGTGCCAGCACTCACTCTGCCAAAAACGGCGAACATCCTAGTGGCGGTTCCCACTTTTGCGTCGGCGTCGCCAACCCCGCCCCGGCATACGCGGTTTGCCGTACTCGTGCGGCGGTGGCCGGCGGGCACGTCGAAAGACACCGATATCGTGCGCGAGTCGATGCTTCTTGGTCTCGCAGGAGGGCCGCCACTCACTCCTGCAAAAACGGCGAAGATCCGAGCGGCGCTTCCCACTTTTTCGTCGGCATCGCAAACCTCGCCCCGGCAGACGCGCTTTGCCGTACTCGTGCGACGGTCGCCGGCGAGCACGTCGAAATACGCCGATATCGTGCCCGAATCGGCCCCGTTTCGCTTCGCCGGAGTGCCAGCACTCACTCGGCCAAAAACGGCGAACATCCGAGCAGCGGTACCCACTTAGCCGTCGGCATCCCGAACTCCGCGCCGGCTGACGCGGTTGCCGAGCTCGTGCGACTAGCGACCGCGAACGCGTCTCGCGACGCCGCTTTCGTGCGCGGCTCCCATTGCGACCTGGGTTACCCGAGCTCGACCAGCAAAAAAGAAGGTCGAAAAAAAATTTTTTTTTTCTGCGTCTGCCGGGGTGCCCCTATAATAGCAGCGATAAGCACCCAGACCGCCGTGGGTCGCTCGCCCCGGCTGACGTGGTTTTTCGTACTCCTGCAGCGGTCGCCGTCAAGCACGTCCAAATACGCCACTTTCGTGGGCGCTTTCGCGCTCTTTCGCGTCGCCGGTGTGCCAGCACTCACTCTGCCAAAAACGGCCAACATCCGAGCGGCGGTTCCCACTTTTGCGTCGGCGTCGTAAACCCCGCCCCGGCAGACGCGGTTTGCCCTACTCGTTCGACGGTCGCCGGCGAGCGCGTCGAAAGACGCCGATATCGTGCGCTAATTGGCGCTCCTTGGCTTCTCCGGAGTGCCGCCACTCACTCCTCCAAAAACGGCGAAGATCCGAGCGGCGTTCTCCACTTTCGCATCGGCGTCCCGAACTCCGCCCGGGCTGACGCGGTTTTACCGTACTCGTGCGACGGTCGCCGCCGGGCACGTCGAAAGACGCCGATATCGTGCCGTAATCGGCCCCGTTTGGCTTCGCCCGAGTGCCAGCACTCACTCGGCCAAAAACGGCGAACATCCGAGCAGCGTTTCCCACTTTCGCATCGGCGTCCCGAAGCCCGCCCCGGCAGACGCGGTTTGCCCTACTCGAGCGACGGTCGCCGGCGATCACGTCGAAAGGCGCCGAATTCGTGCACGAATCGATGCTTCTTGGTCTCGCAGGAGGGCCGCCACTCACTCCTGCAAAAACGGCGAAGATCCGAGTTGCGCTTCCCACTTTTTCGTCGGCGTCCCGAACTACGCCCCGGCTGACGCGGTTTACCGTACTCGTGCGACGGTCGCCGGCGGGCACTTCAAAATACGCCGATTTCGTGGGCGCATTCACGCTGTTTCGCTTCCCCGGAGTGCCAACACTCACTCTGCCGAAAGCGGCGATCATCCGAGCGGCGGTTCCCACTTTTGCGTCGGCTTCGCAAACGGCGCCCCGGCAGACGCGCTCGTGCGACGTACTCGTGCGACGGTCGCCGGCGAGCACGTCGAAAGACGCCGATATCGTGCTCGAATCGACCCCGTTTCGCTTCGCCGGAGTGCTGCCAGTCACGGCGCAGAAAACGGCGAACAAGTGTTTTTTTTTTTTTTCCTAGAATTTGTGTTATAGAAGGCACATTTGATATCGGACGATAATTTTCAACTTTATCACGCGCACCGATTTTCGTGTAGAGGTTTGCAAGTTTATGGGAATTTCTCCACTTGGAATAATGCGATTTAGTAGTACTACGAGAACTTCATGGATGTACTCAAGGGTACGGGGCAAGTCAGTTACGTCAACACCTGCAGATTTTTTACACTTCAAACTGAAAATTGTTGGTTGTGAGTCCTCGTGTGATATTAAAGGCCGATTCGCTAACACATAGAACAAAGAAAGAAAGGAAGAAAAAACGCCCGCGCTCGCTCAAGAAACCTGGGTTCGCAACAAGTGGCAACAACAAGCAACCGAGCGAGTGCGCCAAAACCCGTGGCGGCCGAACAAACGCGAAGTCCCAACCGCGTCAGCCGGGGCGGCACGGGACAGGAAAAATCACTTCAGCCGGGGCGGCGGGGCACCGAATAAACCTCGTCACCTCGTCGCAGGATAAAAGAGGAAACAAAAAGTCTAAACAGCGTCTGCTGGAGCGAATGCGTAATAAAACAACAACAACAACAAAAAAAAAACACCCGCGCTCAAGAAGTCTGCAATCCTCACAAAAGGCGACTGTGACCGAGCAGCGTCAGCCGGGGCCGTGCGGAAACGGAAAAACCGCGACTACCGGGGCGTCGAGGCACCGAAAAATCCACTTCAGCCGCGGCGAAAAAAAAAACAAAAAGAAAGACGGAGGGGGGGGGGGAACCACGTCTGCCGGGGCGAAGGAAAAAAAAAAAACGCGTCTGCCGGGGCGAGCCCGGGTGCGGCACCACCGGGAAAACTGTGGCAAACAGACATGGCGATCGAGTGAGTGGGCCGCCAGCCAGGCTCAGCCAAAAAGTGCAAAGTCCGAACTGCGTCAGCCGGGGCGGCAAAAACCGCGTCAGCCGGGGCGGCGCAAAAAACCGCGTCTGCCGGGGCGGCACGAAACCGCGTCAGCCGGGGCGGGGCGAAAACTGCGTCAGCCGGGGCGAAAAGAAAAAAAAAAACGCGTCTGCCGGGGCAAGCCCGGGTGCGGCACCACCGGGAAAACTGTGGCAAACAGACATGGCGATCGAGTGAGTGGGCCGCCAGCCAGGCACAGCCGAAAAGTGCAAAGTCCGAACCGTGTCAGCCGGGGCGACGCAAAAACCGCGTCAGCCGGGGCGGCGCGAAAACCGCGTCAGCCGGGGCGGCACGAAACCGCGTCAGCCGGGGCGGCGCGAAAACTGCGTCAGCCGGGGCGGCGCGAAAACCTCGTCAGCCGGGGCGAGCGAAAAGGGGGGGGGGGGAACCACGTCTGCCGGGGCGAAAGAAAAAAAAAACGCGTCTGCCGGGGCGAGCCCGGGTGCGGCACCACCGGGAAGACTGTGGCAAACAGACATGGCGATCGAGTGAGTGGGCCGCCAGCCAGGCTCAGCCCAAAAAGTGCCAAGTCCGAACTGCGTCAGCCGGGGCGGCAAAAACCGCGTCAGCCGGGGCGGCGCGAAAACCGCGTCTGCCGGGGCGGCGCGAAAACTGCGTCAGCCGGGGCGAGCCCGGGTGCGGCACCACCGGGAAAACTGTGGCTAACAGACATGGCGATCGAGTGAGTGGGCCACCAGCCAGGCTCAGCCAAAAAGTGCCAAGTCCGAACTGCGTCAGCCGGGGCGGCAAAAACCGCGTCAGCCGGGGCGGCGCAAAAAAACCGCGTCTGCCGGGGCGGCACGAAACCGCGTCAGCCGGGGCGGCGCGAAAACTGCGTCAGCCGGGGCGAAAGAAAAAAAAAAACGCGTCTGCCGGGGCGAGCCCGGGTGCGGCACCACCGGGAAAACTGTGGCAAACAGACATGGCGATCGAGTGAGTGGGCCGCCAGCCAGGCACAGCCGAAAAGTGCTAAGTCCGAACTGCGTCTGCCGGGGCGGCACGAAACCGCGTCAGCCGGGGCGGCGCGAAAACCGCGTCTGCCGGGGCGGCACGAAACCGCGTCAGCCGGGGCGGCGCGAAAACTGCGTCAGCCGGGGCGAGCCCGGGTGCGGCACCACCGGGAAAACTGTGGCAAACAGACATGGCGATCGAGTGAGTGGGCCGCCAGCCAGGCACAGCCGAAAAGTGCTAAGTCCGAACTGCGTCTGCCGGGGCGGCACGAAACCGCGTCAGCCGGGGCGGCGCGAAAACCGCGTCTGCCGGGGCGGCACGAAACCGCGTCAGCCGGGGCGGCGCGAAAACTGCGTCAGCCGGGGCGAGCCCGGGTGCGGCACCACCGGGAAAACTGTGGCAAACAGACATGGCGATCGAGTGAGTGGGCCGCCAGCCAGGCACAGCCGAAAAGTGCTAAGTCCGAACTGCGTCAGCCGGGGCGGCAAAAACCGCGTCAGCCGGGGCGGCGCAAAAAACCGCGTCTGCCGGGGCGGCACGAAACCGCGTCAGCCGGGGCGGCGCGAAAACTGCGTCAGCCGGGGCGAAAGAAAAAAAAAAAAACGCGTCTGCCGGGGCGAGCCCGGGTGCGGCACCACCGGGAAAACTGTGGCAAACAGACATGGCGATCGAGTGAGTGGGCCGCCAGCCAGGCACAGCCGAAAAGTGCTAAGTCCGAACTGCGTCTGCCGGGGCGGCACGAAACCGCGTCAGCCGGGGCGGCGCGAAAACCGCGTCTGCCGGGGCGGCACGAAACCGCGTCAGCCGGGGCGGCGCGAAAACTGCGTCAGCCGGGGCGAGCCCGGGTGCGGCACCACCGGGAAAACTGTGGCAAACAGACATGGCGATCGAGTGAGTGGGCCGCCAGCCAGGCACAGCCGAAAAGTGCTAAGTCCGAACTGCGTCTGCCGGGGCGGCACGAAACCGCGTCAGCCGGGGCGGCGCGAAAACCGCGTCTGCCGGGGCGGCGCGAAAACTGCGTCAGCCGGGGCGAGCCCGGGTGCGGCACCACCGGGAAAACTGTGGCAAACAGACATGGCGATCGAGTGAGTGGGCCGCCAGCCAGGCACAGCCGAAAAGTGCAAAGTCCGAACCGTGTCAGCCGGGGCGACGCAAAAACCGCGTCAGCCGGGGCGGCGCGAAAACCGCGTCAGCCGGGGCGGCACGAAACCGCGTCAGCCGGGGCGGCGCGAAAACTGCGTCAGCCGGGGCGGCGCGAAAACCTCGTCAGCCGGGGCGAGCGAAAAGGGGGGGGGGGGGGGAACCACGTCTGCCGGGGCGAAAGAAAAAAAAAAACGCGTCTGCCGGGGCGAGCCCGGGTGCGGCACCACCGGGAAGACTGTGGCAAACAGACATGGCGATCGAGTGAGTGGGCCGCCAGCCAGGCTCAGCCCAAAAAGTGCCAAGTCCGAACTGCGTCAGCCGGGGCGGCAAAAACCGCGTCAGCCGGGGCGGCGCGAAAACCGCGTCTGCCGGGGCGGCGCGAAAACTGCGTCAGCCGGGGCGAGCCCGGGTGCGGCACCACCGGGAAAACTGTGGCTAACAGACATGGCGATCGAGTGAGTGGGCCACCAGCCAGGCTCAGCCAAAAAGTGCCAAGTCCGAACTGCGTCAGCCGGGGCGGCAAAAACCGCGTCAGCCGGGGCGGCGCAAAAAAACCGCGTCTGCCGGGGCGGCACGAAACCGCGTCAGCCGGGGCGGCGCGAAAACTGCGTCAGCCGGGGCGAAAGAAAAAAAAAACGCGTCTGCCGGGGCGAGCCCGGGTGCGGCACCACCGGGAAAACTGTGGCAAACAGACATGGCGATCGAGTGAGTGGGCCGCCAGCCAGGCACAGCCGAAAAGTGCTAAGTCCGAACTGCGTCTGCCGGGGCGGCACGAAACCGCGTCAGCCGGGGCGGCGCGAAAACCGCGTCTGCCGGGGCGGCACGAAACCGCGTCAGCCGGGGCGGCGCGAAAACTGCGTCAGCCGGGGCGAGCCCGGGTGCGGCACCACCGGGAAAACTGTGGCAAACAGACATGGCGATCGAGTGAGTGGGCCGCCAGCCAGGCACAGCCGAAAAGTGCTAAGTCCGAACTGCGTCTGCCGGGGCGGCACGAAACCGCGTCAGCCGGGGCGGCGCGAAAACCGCGTCTGCCGGGGCGGCACGAAACCGCGTCAGCCGGGGCGGCGCGAAAACTGCGTCAGCCGGGGCGAGCCCGGGTGCGGCACCACCGGGAAAACTGTGGCAAACAGACATGGCGATCGAGTGAGTGGGCCGCCAGCCAGGCACAGCCGAAAAGTGCTAAGTCCGAACTGCGTCAGCCGGGGCGGCAAAAACCGCGTCAGCCGGGGCGGCGCAAAAAACCGCGTCTGCCGGGGCGGCACGAAACCGCGTCAGCCGGGGCGGCGCGAAAACTGCGTCAGCCGGGGCGAAAGAAAAAAAAAACGCGTCTGCCGGGGCGAGCCCGGGTGCGGCACCACCGGGAAAACTGTGGCAAACAGACATGGCGATCGAGTGAGTGGGCCGCCAGCCAGGCACAGCCGAAAAGTGCTAAGTCCGAACTGCGTCTGCCGGGGCGGCACGAAACCGCGTCAGCCGGGGCGGCGCGAAAACCGCGTCTGCCGGGGCGGCACGAAACCGCGTCAGCCGGGGCGGCGCGAAAACTGCGTCAGCCGGGGCGAGCCCGGGTGCGGCACCACCGGGAAAACTGTGGCAAACAGACATGGCGATTGAGTGAGTGGGCCGCCAGCCAGGCACAGCCGAAAAGTGCTAAGTCCGAACTGCGTCTGCCGGGGCGGCACGAAACCGCGTCAGCCGGGGCGGCGCGAAAACCGCGTCTGCCGGGGCGGCACGAAACCGCGTCAGCCGGGGCGGCGCGAAAACTGCGTCAGCCGGGGCGAGCCCGGGTGCGGCACCACCGGGAAAACTGTGGCAAACAGACATGGCGATCGAGTGAGTGGGCCGCCAGCCAGGCACAGCCGAAAAGTGCTAAGTCCGAACTGCGTCTGCCGGGGCGGCACGAAACCGCGTCAGCCGGGGCGGCGCGAAAACCGCGTCTGCCGGGGCGGCACGAAACCGCGTCAGCCGGGGCGGCGCGAAAACTGCGTCAGCCGGGGCGAGCCCGGGTGCGGCACCACCGGGAAAACTGTGGCAAACAGACATGGCGATCGAGTGAGTGGGCCGCCAGCCAGGCACAGCCGAAAAGTGCAAAGTCCGAACCGTGTCAGCCGGGGCGACGCAAAAACCGCGTCAGCCGGGGCGGCGCGAAAACCGCGTCTGCCGGGGCGGCACGAAACCGCGTCAGCCGGGGCGGCGCGAAAACTGCGTCAGCCGGGGCGAGCCCGGGTGCGGCACCACCGGGAAAACTGTGGCAAACAGACATGGCGATCGAGTGAGTGGGCCGCCAGCCAGGCACAGCCGAAAAGTGCTAAGTCCGAACTGCGTCAGCCGGGGCGGCAAAAACCGCGTCAGCCGGGGCGGCGCAAAAACCGCGTCTGCCGGGGCGAAATAAAAAAAAAAACAAAGAAAAAAGCCCGCGCTTAATCAAAAGAAAACAAAGAAAAAAGCTTGCGCTTAATCAAAAGAAAACAAACAAAAAAAGTTCGCGCTTAAGCCTGGCGGTGGAACCACCGGGGCAAACAGACCTGGCGATCGAGTGAGTGGGCCGCCAGCCGGGGTGAGCCAAAAAGTGCAAAGTCCGAACCGCGTCAGCCGGGGCGGCGCGAAAACCGCGTCAGCCGGGGCGGCGCGAAAACCGCGTCAGCCGGGGCGGCGCAAAAACCGCGTCAGCCGGGGCGGCGCAAAAACTGCGTCAGCCGGGGCGGCACGGAAAAACGAAAACCGCGTCAGCCGGGGCGACATCAAAATGAGGAAAAAAAAAAAAAAACTGCCTTAGGACACCTGCGTACACTTTCATGCGTTTGGGCATATCTCTCTGTAACACGCGCGCCCCTCGTTACGCGCGGCACTCTGTTTTCTCCGACACCCATATTTCGGCGGCATGTGGCACGCGCGCCCGTCCCTACGCACGGCACACCGCAGTGCTTTCTCGATATTTTTCTTTTCCTCCAACACCGTCATCTATAGGCTTTTAGTGACCTGTTGCTCGTGGCACAAGTTCGCTTGCTCTGACACCTCTTGCATGCGCACCGTTTTTGCGCACGGTGCTATGCCGCAAAGCACGGCAGTCGCATGCGTTTCTCTCAGGCACCTCTTTTTTGACACAACGCTGTGGTGCTTAGAAACACACGCGCCGCTTTTGCGCACAGAACTCCACCGTACAGCACGGTAGTCACGTTTGTTCCACACGAACAGCAGTGTGCATCGTGCTACGACACTTTGAAAGCTTTTTCTTCCGAGTCTCGACCGCGCTGTTCCTTTCGTACTTGGCGCGATTTTGGGACCAGCTTTGTTTTAAACCCCTACTGCGCGCCGTTCCTTTCGTACTTGGCGCGGTTCAGGGTTTGTTTCGAGCCCTTAGCCGCGCTGTTCCCTCCGTACTTGGCGCGGTTTAGGGTCGAGCTTTGTCTCGAGCCCTCTCCGCGCCGTTCCTTCCGTACTTGGCGCGGTTTAGGGTTTGTTTCGAGCCCTTAGCCGCGCTGTTCCCTCCGTACTTGGCGCGGTTTAGGGTTTGTTTCGAGCCCTTAGCCGCGCTGTTCCCTCCGTACTTGGCGCGGTTTAGGGTCGAGCTTTGTCTCGAG
>NW_027465374.1:0-10000 GCF_043290135.1 Rhipicephalus microplus | reverse complement strand
TCGCGAACCGAGTACGACGCCCTACCAAGTGCGCCCGCAACCCTGTACAGGGTCACATCTTCACAAGGCTGGCAAGCGGCATTCCGCTGCGCGCGTGCGTCGTCCGAGCAGTTGCGTGATAAACGACCGTGTCGAAAGCCCAAACACCGCCGAGGCCAGTCGCCGCCGCCGCAAGGGCAGCCACGCAGCCTGGCGAGAGGCATCGTCTCGTGTAGCGTCGCCCCCGCCCCAACTGGAGTGGCCCAGTTTTTTGAACGGGACGGGAACTGCGAAGCACTTAGACCGACGGCGGACTACGACGAGAACGCCTTAAGCTTCGCCAACGTTTCGCCAACTCGTGCGGGAGACTTTTTCCGCTTCGCGGCAAGTCGTCGCGCCGTGCTCTCCGCATCAACCGCGTACGCAGCGAACCGCAAACGTCGGGCGCAGCCTCCTCACCTCCCTGCGCTTTGCGCGCGAACGTTCCCTGTTCGCGCGGCAAAGCCTGGAGGAGGCACGGCCCCGCAGCGTGTTCGAGCGCCCGGTCTACGGGACACCCTGCTTACTTCGAGGGCAACAAGCGCAACGCAAGGCTGCGATCTCGCGCACTTTGCGCACGGCTGGAGAAGCTTTGCTGGCCGGCTTTCGCTCCTCGTGTTTACCGTGCGTTAAAGTTGCGCGTCCGTGGCTCTCGCAGCTCTTGCGCGCCCGGTCGCAGAGAGGAGTACGCAACCTCGACCGCACTTTCCCTGCAGGCTTCCTTCCGACTCGAAGTCCTGCGGCGGTCTCAACGAGGTGCCACATCCTCAATGCAGTCGGTCGCCCCCGTTTCGGTTGGGCTCTGGCACGACGGTCGCCACCGTCTCGCCCTTGAGTGGCCGCTGTTGGCGCTCGCTGTGAGGTGTTCAGCGTGCTGTCCGTGTTGCCGACGCGGTCAAAACGAGTCGACGGCTCACGTTCCCTTGTGCGCCGAAGGCTCTCTTGATATGTGATCCGACCCTCAGACAGACGAAGCCAAGGGAAGACCCAAGGCCGCAATGTGCGTTCAAAGAATCAGTGCTCAGTGTGTCCTGCAATTCACACCAAGTCTCGCAGCTGGCTGCGTTCTTCATCGACCCGAGAACCGAGTGATCCACCGCTTAGAGTCGTGAAAAAGTGTTTGTTCAATTCCGTACAGTCAAAACCAAACGTTTCTGGCACTCGGCCAAACAGTGGCCAAGAAGGGCGCTTTTCAGCGCACGCTTGGACTCCAAAACTCTGCCGCGCCTTTTTCGGCTGCCGCAAATCGAGCAAACGGTGTGTTTCGGACGGCGTTTCGCTTTCGCTACTTGCGAGTGCTTTCGTGGTCCACCCCTCTATAAATACTCGGGAGGCGTCGAAGCCGGTTCTCCAAGCCGGACCCGTAGGTATCGTTGTGTGCTCGCTCTCATTGGCCCGCCTAACCAGAAAATGCCTGCGGTACACCCATTTGGATAAGAGTGCACGCAGATGCGGGCCTCGACGGCTACACATTTCCTCGGGCGGCCGCCTCCCGGCCTCCGTGGAGCGCGGGATGCACGGTCCCATCGACAAGCCTCTCCCGTTTTTACCGTGGCGTCGCGGTTCACCACGGCAGGCGGGTCGGTCTCCTCCGCATAAAAAGGGGGACCCCCGCTTTTTGTTCCACGAAATCGCACAAGCTTTTTTCGCATCCACGGTTTGCCACCGCACACCAAAATGCCGATCCGGCTGCCTACTTTAGCCAACAGGTGGAGCCAGGCGCGCCGTACTTGCGCGGCACTTCCCACGTCCACCGAAGTCGGTGCCAAGGACCACTTTCGGCGCCGGAGCCGCGTACGAGCCTACTCGAGGCGGAAGAACGAAGCCAGCAAGGGCCTGGCCGCAAGTGCGTTCAATTGTCGGGACGTCCAAGTCCCTCGTTCTTCCGTGCTTCCTCTTTCGGCAAGTCGTTGCGGCACCTTCCCAAAGCGCGCAGACCCGCTAATCGCGACGAGCGCGACGTGGCCGTGCCGCCTTTCCCTCGGCAGCAAGCAAAACGCCTGGCAACGTCGACGCTCCCCTAACCGCGATCTCGCACCGTGTTTCGTGTGGCGAATTCAAAAGCCGGCCGGCGCTGCTGCAACCATTACGGTCGGTACGCATACGCCGCGGAGGGCGGGACGGTCATCGGAGCGTGCGGTTCCTCCATCGAGTACTGCGCACCTCGGCCGTCGCATCGCCGTGCCATGACCGGCCGCGCGTCAACGCGAACCGGTGCCAGCGAGATCCCTCGCCTGCAAGAACCGACCGGCAGCCTCCGTCACCCGAGGACGCGGAGGCGCTTGCCGCGGACGGCGGGACGGTATGCACTGGTGCACAGCGGACCCGTCACATCGCCAGTTCCTTGACCGACCGCCGACGCTTGTGCCGTTCCTCTCGTACTTGGCAGTCGCCGCGCGATTGTCGGGTCTCGTTCTTGCACGCTCGAACGGTCGGGAGGGCACTCGGCTGGCGTTTCGGGAACGCGCAGCCTCGCCTTCTACCGACGTAACCACGACTCGCCGTTCGCGCTCCGCCGCTCCTGTTTACAGTACTAGGCGGTCCCGCAGCGGTCGGGTCGCGCATTTCGAGCGCTTCGAGCCACGGTGCAGTGGCGGGTCGAAAGCCGACCTATGAGTGCGTTGCGCCGTTTGTACCCGCGTCCGCCACCTGGCCGACCGTCCAAGGTCGCGGTGTTGGCGTCCGCTGGGCGCAACAATTTGTCACGGGGTGCCGCTCCACATTCAGGCAGCCCCGTGGGGAAAAGCCGACCCCGCGTCCAAACGGGGTCAGCGGCAGAAAGTGTCGGGCGCAGACGCAGCTGAGGCGCTCACCCTTCACAATCCGTTAATGATCCTTCCGCAGGTTCACCTACGGAAACCTTGTTACGACTTTTACTTCCTCTAAATGATCAAGTTTGGTCATCTTTCCAACAGACCGGCGCAACCGAAAGGCCGCGCCGGACATCGGTCCGAAGACCTCACTAAATCATTCAATCGGTAGTAGCGACGGGCGGTGTGTACAAAGGGCAGGGACGTAATCAACGCGAGCTTATGACTCGCGCTTACTGGGAATTCCTCGTTCAAGGGGAACAATTGCAAGCCCCTATCCCAATCACGAAAGAAGTTCCACGGGTTACCCAGTCTTTTCAGACAGGGATAAAGACACGCTGCTTCCTTCAGTGTAGCGCGCGTGCGGCCCCGGACATCTAAGGGCATCACAGACCTGTTATTGCTCTGTTTCGTGCGGCTAGGAGCCGCTTGTCCCTCTAAGAAGGTTGTAAGGTGCTGGGAACCCCGCACCTATTTAATAGGCTAGAGTCTCGTTCGTTATCGGAATTAACCAGACAAATCGCTCCACCAACTAAGAACGGCCATGCACCACCATCCACCGAATCAAGAAAGAGCTCTCAATCTGTCAATCCTCCCAGTGTCCGGGCCGGGTAAGTTTTCCCGTGTTGAGTCAAATTAAGCCGCAGGCTCCACTCCTGGTGGTGCCCTTCCGTCAATTCCTTTAAGTTTCAGCTTTGCAACCATACTTCCCCCGGAACCCAAATACTTTGGTTTCCCGGAAGCTGCCCGCCGAGTCATTTGAGTAACTCAGGCGGATCGCTGGTTGGCATCGTTTATGGTCAGAACTAGGGCGGTATCTGATCGCCTTCGAACCTCTGACTTTCGTTCTTGATCAATGAAAACATTCTTGGCAAATGCTTTCGCAGTAGTTCGTCTTGCGACGGTCCAAGAATTTCACCTCTAGCGCCGCAATACGAATGCCCCCGTCCGTCCCTCTTAATCATTACCTCGTATTCCAAAAACCAACAGAACAGAAACGAGGTCTTGTTCTATTATTCCATGCAAGTTTATTCAGGCGACTCGCCTGCGTTGAGCACTCTAATTTTTTCAAAGTAAAAGCACCGGCCATCTCGAGGCACACAATGAAGTGCACCAAGAAAGAACCGGCATGATGTTCAGTCCGAGCCGTCGCATCGGGTAGATGCACTACTCGTCTGGAACTGAGATCCAACTACGAGCTTTTTAACCGCAGCAGCTTTAGTATACGCTATTGGAGCTGGAATTACCGCGGCTGCTGGCACCAGACTTGCCCTCCAATTGATCCTCGTTAAAGGATTTAGAGTGTACTCATTTCAATTACGGGGCCTCAAAAGAGTCCCGTATTGTTATTTTTCGTCACTACCTCCCCGTGCCGGGAGTGGGTAATTTGCGCGCCTGCTGCCTTCCTTGGATGTGGTAGCCGTTTCTCAGGCTCCCTCTCCGGAATCGAACCCTGATTCTCCGTTACCCGTAACAACCATGGTAAGCAAGTAACCTACCATCGAAAGTTGATAAGGCAGACACTTGAAAGAAACGTCGCCGGCTCGTGGCCATGCGATCAGCACAAAGTTATCCAGAGTCACCACACAATACGGGCCGAAACCCGATCGATCTTGGTCTAATAAAAGCACCCGTTACCCAAAGGGCTCCAGGCTCACTGCATGTATTAGCTCTAGAATTGCCACAGTTATCCAAGTAGGAAGAAACGATCTAAGGAACCATAACTGATTTAATGAGCCATTCGCGGTTTCGCCTTATTTCGGCATGTACTTAGACATGCATGGCTTAATCTTTGAGACAAGCATATGATTACTGGCAGGATCAACCAGGTAATCGTTCGACTGCGCGTCCGTCCTCGCCTTCGGCGGGCCGGACGCAGTCTGTGTGCGGCGGAGGCCACCTTCAGGCGCCCCAACACGCTTATTTTGCACTCCGAGATGACGGCGTTCGAGCTCGCTACGGCACAACCTTCCCGAAAGACGAGTGGGAGCCGTGCGGCAAGAAGCACGTTCATGCTCGCTCTTTTTCGTTGCATCGACTCGGTCGCGCCGTGCGGGTTGCCCAAGCCCGCTGCACTGTCGGTGGACCGGCCGGAACTAGCAACGGAGCCGAGACTGCAAAGCCGCCAGACGACGGGTCACGCCCGCGTCTTCGGCGCTTTCGCATCTGAATCGCCCGAGGACGACACGGAACACACCTCGATATCGTGGTAAAACGGCACCGTCCGACAACCAGCCCCTAACGCATCAAGCGGATGAGGCTGCAGACGACTGCCGTGGATTCCCCTGGAGCAGACCCGAGGACACGCTTGACGAGGCCGAAGCCCGCCGCATATCAGACACCCGGTCGCTTTCGCGTACGCCGCTCACGAGAACCCCCACATAATAGCAGCGATAAGTACCCAGACCTCCTTGGGCACTAATACGAGCGTACTCGAGAAAATTTCACCGCGGGTGTGCCCCGAAACGTGTGGCACGTTGAGCGTGCCACAAGTCTACGTCGCTCTCAAACCCGCCGAGGTCGTAGAATTTGCGACCCTACTCACGAAATTCCCACCGAGGATACGGCCGCAAACGTACCGCACCTTGGGTAGGCCACGAGTTTGTGCAACACTACGCTGACGGCACAGCACCGAGGTCGTGCGCGCACGCACGGGAAAATTCCGCCGCGGTTTCTGCCGAAAACGTGAGGCACCACGACTCTCCGCAAGTTCGCGTCGACTGCGAAAGACCGAAGTCGTGAACGACGTGTCCGCTACTCGCCGCCGACACGCTGGACACCAAACGTACAACGACTCGACGGCGTCGTAGAGGCCCACGACGCGGTTTTCCTTAACGACGTCTCGGCGTGGCACCGACAGGTTAGAACGGCCGACCAACGTTCCCTGTCCGCCGTTCGGCTCAGTCGAAGGGCTCGGCGACTTCGGCAACGCTGCGAAGCCGCACGGTGACGCACGCCATGTCCCCATTTTTTTTTTTTTTTTCTTTCTGCGTCTGCCGGGGTGCCCCTATAATAGCAGCGATAAGCACCCAGACCGCCGTGGGTCGCTCGCCCCGGCTGACGTGGTTTTTCGTACTCCTGCGGCGGTCGCCGTCAAGCACGTCCAAATACGCTACTTTCGTGGGCGCATTCACGCTCTTTCGCTTCGCCGGAGTGCCAGCACTCACTCTGCCAAAAACGGCGAACATCCGAGCGGCGGTTCCCACTTTTGCGTCGGCGTCGCAAACCCCGCCCCGGCAGACGAGGTTTGCCGTACTCGTGCGACGGTGGCCGGCGGGCACGTCGAAAGACGCCGATATCGTGCGCGAATTGGCGCACCTTGGCTTCACCGGAGTGCCGCCACTGACTCCTCCAAAAACGGCGAAGATCCGAGCGGCGCTTCCCACTTTCGCATCGGCGTCCCGAACTCCGCCCCGGCTGACGCGGTTTACCGTACTCGTGCGACGGTCGCCGGCGAGCACGTGGAAAGACGCCGATATCGTGCCCGAATCGGCTCCGTTCGGCTTCGCCGGAGTGCCAGCACTGGCTCGGCGAAAGACGACGAACATCCGAGCGACGGTTCTCACTATTGCGTACGCGTCGCAAACCCCGCCCCGGCAGACGCACTTTGCCGTACTCGTGCGACGGTCGCCGGCGAGCACGTAGAAAGACGCCGATATCGTGCCGGAATCGGCCCCGTTTGGCTTCGCCGGAGTGCCAGCACTCACTCGGCCACAAACGGCGAACATCCGAGCGGCGGTTCCCACTTAGCCGTCGGCGTCCCGAACTCCGCCCCGGCAGACGCGGTTGCCGAGCTCGTGCGACTAGCGACCGCGAAGCCGTCTCGCGACGCCGCTTTCGTGCGCGGCTCCCACTGCGACCTGGGTCACCCGAGGTCGACGAGCAAGAAAGAATGTCGAAAAAAAATTTTTTTTTTTTTGCGTCTGCCGGGGTGCCCCTATAATAGCAGCGATAAGCACCCAGACCGCCATGGGTCGCTCGCCCCGGCTGACGTGGTTTTTCGTTTTCCTGCGGTGGTCGTCGTCAAGCACGTCCAAACACGCCACTTTCGTGGGCGCATTCGCGCTCTTTCGCTTCGCCGGAGTGCCAGCACTCACTCTGCCAAAAACGGCGAACATCCTAGTGGCGGTTCCCACTTTTGCGTCGGCGTCGCCAACCCCGCCCCGGCATACGCGGTTTGCCGTACTCGTGCGGCGGTGGCCGGCGGGCACGTCGAAAGACACCGATATCGTGCGCGAGTCGATGCTTCTTGGTCTCGCAGGAGGGCCGCCACTCACTCCTGCAAAAACGGCGAAGATCCGAGCGGCGCTTCCCACTTTTTCGTCGGCATCGCAAACCTCGCCCCGGCAGACGCGCTTTGCCGTACTCGTGCGACGGTCGCCGGCGAGCACGTCGAAATACGCCGATATCGTGCCCGAATCGGCCCCGTTTCGCTTCGCCGGAGTGCCAGCACTCACTCGGCCAAAAACGGCGAACATCCGAGCAGCGGTACCCACTTAGCCGTCGGCATCCCGAACTCCGCGCCGGCTGACGCGGTTGCCGAGCTCGTGCGACTAGCGACCGCGAACGCGTCTCGCGACGCCGCTTTCGTGCGCGGCTCCCATTGCGACCTGGGTTACCCGAGCTCGACCAGCAAAAAAGAAGGTCGAAAAAAAATTTTTTTTTTCTGCGTCTGCCGGGGTGCCCCTATAATAGCAGCGATAAGCACCCAGACCGCCGTGGGTCGCTCGCCCCGGCTGACGTGGTTTTTCGTACTCCTGCAGCGGTCGCCGTCAAGCACGTCCAAATACGCCACTTTCGTGGGCGCTTTCGCGCTCTTTCGCGTCGCCGGTGTGCCAGCACTCACTCTGCCAAAAACGGCGAACATCCTAGTGGCGGTTCCCACTTTTGCGTCGGCGTCGCCAACCCCGCCCCGGCATACGCGGTTTGCCGTACTCGTGCGGCGGTGGCCGGCGGGCACGTCGAAAGACACCGATATCGTGCGCGAGTCGATGCTTCTTGGTCTCGCAGGAGGGCCGCCACTCACTCCTGCAAAAACGGCGAAGATCCGAGCGGCGCTTCCCACTTTTTCGTCGGCATCGCAAACCTCGCCCCGGCAGACGCGCTTTGCCGTACTCGTGCGACGGTCGCCGGCGAGCACGTCGAAATACGCCGATATCGTGCCCGAATCGGCCCCGTTTCGCTTCGCCGGAGTGCCAGCACTCACTCGGCCAAAAACGGCGAACATCCGAGCAGCGGTACCCACTTAGCCGTCGGCATCCCGAACTCCGCGCCGGCTGACGCGGTTGCCGAGCTCGTGCGACTAGCGACCGCGAACGCGTCTCGCGACGCCGCTTTCGTGCGCGGCTCCCATTGCGACCTGGGTTACCCGAGCTCGACCAGCAAAAAAGAAGGTCGAAAAAAAATTTTTTTTTTCTGCGTCTGCCGGGGTGCCCCTATAATAGCAGCGATAAGCACCCAGACCGCCGTGGGTCGCTCGCCCCGGCTGACGTGGTTTTTCGTACTCCTGCAGCGGTCGCCGTCAAGCACGTCCAAATACGCCACTTTCGTGGGCGCTTTCGCGCTCTTTCGCGTCGCCGGTGTGCCAGCACTCACTCTGCCAAAAACGGCCAACATCCGAGCGGCGGTTCCCACTTTTGCGTCGGCGTCGTAAACCCCGCCCCGGCAGACGCGGTTTGCCCTACTCGTTCGACGGTCGCCGGCGAGCGCGTCGAAAGACGCCGATATCGTGCGCTAATTGGCGCTCCTTGGCTTCTCCGGAGTGCCGCCACTCACTCCTCCAAAAACGGCGAAGATCCGAGCGGCGTTCTCCACTTTCGCATCGGCGTCCCGAACTCCGCCCGGGCTGACGCGGTTTACCGTACTCGTGCGACGGTCGCCGCCGGGCACGTCGAAAGACGCCGATATCGTGCCGTAATCGGCCCCGTTTGGCTTCGCCCGAGTGCCAGCACTCACTCGGCCAAAAACGGCGAACATCCGAGCAGCGTTTCCCACTTTCGCATCGGCGTCCCGAAGCCCGCCCCGGCAGACGCGGTTTGCCCTACTCGAGCGACGGTCGCCGGCGATCACGTCGAAAGGCGCCGAATTCGTGCACGAATCGATGCTTCTTGGTCTCGCAGGAGGGCCGCCACTCACTCCTGCAAAAACGGCGAAGATCCGAGTTGCGCTTCCCACTTTTTCGTCGGCGTCCCGAACTACGCCCCGGCTGACGCGGTTTACCGTACTCGTGCGACGGTCGCCGGCGGGCACTTCAAAATACGCCGATTTCGTGGGCGCATTCACGCTGTTTCGCTTCCCCGGAGTGCCAACACTCACTCTGCCGAAAGCGGCGATCATCCGAGCGGCGGTTCCCACTTTTGCGTCGGCTTCGCAAACGGCGCCCCGGCAGACGCGCTCGTGCGACGTACTCGTGCGACGGTCGCCGGCGAGCACGTCGAAAGACGCCGATATCGTGCTCGAATCGACCCCGTTTCGCTTCGCCGGAGTGCTGCCAGTCACGGCGCAGAGAACGGCGAACAAGTGTTTTTTTTTTTTTTTCCTAGAATTTGTGTTATAGAAGGCACATTTGATATCGGACGATAATTTTCAACTTTATCACGCGCACCGATTTTCGTGTAGAGGTTTGCAAGTTTATGGGAATTTCTCCACTTGGAATAATGCGATTTAGTAGTACTACGAGAACTTCATGGATGTACTCAAGGGTACGGGGCAAGTCAGTTACGTCAACACCTGCAGATTTTTTACACTTCAAACTGAAAATTGTTGGTTGTGAGTCCTCGTGTGATATTAAAGGCCGATTCGCTAACACATAGAACAAAGAAAGAAAGGAAGAAAAAACGCCCGCGCTCGCTCAAGAAACCTGGGTTCGCAACAAGTGGCAACAACAAGCAACCGAGCGAGTGCGCCAAAACCCGTGGCGGCCGAACAAACGCGAAGTCCCAACCGCGTCAGCCGGGGCGGCACGGGACAGGAAAAATCACTTCAGCCGGGGCGGCGGGGCACCGAATAAACCTCGTCACCTCGTCGCAGGATAAAAGAGGAAACAAAAAGTCTAAACAGCGTCTGCTGGAGCGAATGCGTAATAAAACAACAACAACAACAAAAAAAAAACACCCGCGCTCAAGAAGTCTGCAATCCTCACAAAAGGCGACTGTGACCGAGCAGCGTCAGCC
>NW_027465373.1:0-29767 GCF_043290135.1 Rhipicephalus microplus | reverse complement strand
TGGGGAGTGTCTAGTTGTGGAGTTTAAAGTTGTGGAGTTTCTAGTTGTGGAGTCTCTAGTTGCGGAGTTTCTAGTTGTGGAGTTTCTAGTTGTGGAGTTTCTGGATGTGGAGTTTCTAGTTGTGGAGTTTCAAGTTGTGGAGTTTCTAGTTGCGGAGTCACAAGTTGTGGAGTTTCTAGTTGTGTTGTTTCAAGTTGTGGAGTTTTGAGTTGTGGAGTTTCAAGTTGTGGAGTTTCTAGTTGTGGAGTTTCGAGTTGTGGAGTTTCTAGTTGTGGAGTTTCTAGCTGCGGAGTTTCTAGGTGCAGAGTCTCTAGTTTTGGAGTTTCTAGTTGCGAATTCTCTAGTTGAGGAGCCTCTAGTTGTAGAGTTTTTAGTTGTGGAGTTTCTAGTTGTGGAGTTTCAAGTTGTGGAGTTTCTAGTTGCAGAGTCTCTGGTTGTGGAGTTTCTAGTTGCGGAATCTCTAGTTGTGGAGTTTCTAGTTGTGGAGTTTCTAGTTGTGGAGTTTCCAGTTGTGGAGTTTTTAGCTCTGGACTTCCTAGACATGAAATTTGTTGTAGCCGGGTCTTTATATGTGGAGTTCGTAGTTGTGGAGTTTCTAGTTGTGGAGTTTCTAGTTGTGAAGTCTCTTGTTGCAGAGTTTCTAGTTGTGGAGTTTCTAGTTGTGGAGTTTCAAGTTGTAGAGTCTCTAGTTGTGGAGTTTCTAGTTGCGGAGTATCTAGTTGTGGAGTTTCCAGTTGTGGAGTTTCCAGTTGTGGAATTGCGGAGTGTCTGGTTGTGGAGTTTCTAATTGTTGAGTTTCTAGTTGTGGAGTTTCGAGTTGTTGAGTCTCTAGTTGTGGAGTTTCTAGTTGTGGAGTTTCCAGATATGGAGTATCTTGTTGTGGAGTTCCCAGTTTTGAAGTATCTAGTTGTGGAGTTTCCAGTTGTGGAGTATCTAGTTGTGGAGTTTCAAGTTGTGGAGTTTCTAGTTGCGGAGTTTCTAGTTGCGGAGTTTTTAACAGCGGAGTTTCTAGTTGTGGAGTTTCAAGTTGCGGAGTCTCAAGTTGTGGAGTTTCCAGTTGTGGAGTTTTTAGTTGTGGAGTTTCTAGTTGTTGAGTTTCTAGTTGTGGAGTTTCAAGTTGTGGAGTTTCTAGTTGCGGAGTCTCAAGTTGTGGAGTTTCTAGCTTTGGAGTTCAAGTTGTGGAGTTTTGAGTTGTGGAGTTTCAAGTTGTGGAGTTTCAAGTTGTGGAGTTTCTAGTTGTGGAATCTCTAGTTGCGGAGTTTCTAGTTGTGAAGTTTCTAGTTGTGGAGTTTCTAGTTGTGGAGTTTCTGGTTGTGGAGTTTCTAGTTGTTGAGTTTATAGTTGTGAAGTCTCTAGTTTTGCAGTTTCTAGTTGTGGAGTTTCTAGTTGTGGAGTTTCTAGTGGCGGAGTCTCAAGTTGTGGAGTTTCTAGTTGTGGAGTTTCAAGTTGTGGAGTTTTGAGCTGTGGAGTTTCAAGTGTTGGAGTTTCTAGTTGTTGAGTCTCTAGTTGTGGAGTTTCTAGTTGTGGAGTTTCCAGATATGGATTATCTAGTTGTGGAGTTTCCAATTGTGGAGTATCTAGTTGTGGAGTTTCAAGTTGTGGAGTTTCTAGTTGCGGAGTTTCTAGTTGCGGAGTTTTTAATAGCGGAGTTTTTAGTTGTGGAGTTTCAAGTTGCGGAGTCTCAAGTTGTGGAGTTTCCAGTTGTGGAGGTTTTAGTTGTGGAGTTTCTACATATAAAATTTCCAGTTGCCGAGTCTCTATTTGTGGAGTTTGTAGTTGTAGAGTTTCTAGTTGTGGAATTTCTAATTGTGGAGTCTCTAGTTGCGGAGTTTCTAGTTGTGGAGTTTCTAGTTGTGGAGTTTAAAGTTGTGGAGTTTCTAGTTGTGGAGTCTCTAGTTGCGGAGTTTCTAGTTGTGAGTTTCTAGTTGTGGAGTTTCTAGTTGTGGAGTTTCTGGATGTGGAGTTTCTAGTTGTGGAGTTTCAAGTTGTGGAGTTTCTAGTTGCGGAGTCACAAGTTGTGGAGTTTCTAGTTGTGGAGTTTCTAGTTGCGGAGTTTCTAGTTGCGAAGTTTCAAGTTGTGGAGTTTCAAGTTGCGGAGTCTCAAGCTGTGGAGTTTCTAGTTGTGGAGTTTCCAGTTGTGGAGTTTTGAGTTGTGGAGTTTCTAGTTGCAGAGTCTCTAGTTGTGGAGTTTCAAGTTGTGGAGTCTCTAGTTGTGGAGTTTCTAGTTGCCGAGTTTCCAGTTGTGGAGTATCTAGTAGTGGAGTTTCCAGTTGTGGAGTTTCTAGTTGCGGAGTTTCTAGTTGTGAGTTTCTAGTTGTGGAGTTTCTAGTTGTGGAGTTTCTGGATGTGGAGTTTCTAGTTGTGGAGTTTCAAGTTGTGGAGTTTCTAGTTACGAAGTCACAAGTTGTGGAGTTTCTAGTTGTGTTGTTTCAAGTTGTGGAGTTTTGAGTTGTGGAGTTTCAAGTTGTGGAGTTTCAAGTTGTGGAGTTTCGAGTTGTGGAGTTTCTAGTTGTGGAGTTTCTAGCTGCGGAGTTTCTAGGTGCAGAGTCTCTAGTTTTGGAGTTTCTAGTTGCGAATTCTCTAGTTGAGGAGCCTCTAGTTGTAGAGTTTTTAGTTTTGGAGTTTCTAGTTGTGGAGTTTCAAGTTGTGGAGTTTTTAAATGCGGAGTTTCTAGCTGTGGAGTTTCTAGTTGCAGAGTCTCTGGTTGTGGAGTTTCTAGTTGCGGAATCTCTAGTTGTGGAGTTTCTAGTTGCGGAGTTTCTAGTTGTGGAGTTTCAAGTTGTGGAGTTTCTAGTTGTGGAGTCTCTAGTTGCGGAGTTTCTAGTTGTGAAGTTTCTAGTTGTGGAGTTTCTAGTTTTGAAGTTTCTAGTTGTGGAGTTTCTAGTTGTAGAGTCTCCTGTTGCGGAGTTTCTAGTTGCGGAGTTTCTAGTTTGGGAGTTTCCAGTTGTGGAGTTTCTAGTTGTGGAGTTTCTACTTGTGGAGTCTCAAGTTGTGGAGTTTAAACTTGTGGAGTTTCAAGTTGTGGAGTCTATAGTTGTGGAGTTTCTAGTTGTAGATTTTCTAGTTGTGGAGTATCTAGTTGTGGATTTTCCAGTTGTGGAGTTTCTAGTAGTTCCGTTGCGGAGTATCTAGTTGTTGAGTTTCTAGTTGCAGAGTCTCTAGTTGTGGAGTTTCAAATTGTGGAGTCTCTAGATGTGGAGTTTCTAGTTGTCGAGTTTCCAGTTATGGAGTATCTAGTAGTGGAGTTTCGAGTTGTGGAGTTTCTAGTTGTGGAGTTTCTAGTTGTGGAGTCCCTAGTTGCGGAGTTTCTAGTTGCGAAGTTTCAAGTTGTGGAGTTTCAAGTTGCGGAGTCTCAAGCTGTGGAGTTTCTAGTTGTGGAGTTTCCAGTTGTGGAGTTTTGAGTTGTGGAGTTTCTAGTTGCAGAGTCTCTAGTTGTGGAGTTTCTAGTTGCAGAGTCTCTAGTTGTGGAGTTTCAAGTTGTGGAGTCTCTAGTTGTGGAGTTTCTAGTTGCCGAGTTTTCAGTTGTGGAGTATCTAGTAGTGGAGTTTCCAGTTGTGGAGTCCCTAGTTGTGGAGTTTCTAGTTGCGGAGTCTCAAGCTGTGGAGTTTCAAGTTGTGGAGTTTCTAGGTGTGGAGTCTCAAGTTATGGAGTTTAAAGTTGTGGAGTTTCAAGTTGTGGAGTCTCTAGTTGTGGAGTTTCTAGTTGCAGAGTATCTATTTGTGGAGTTTCCAGTTGTGGAGTTTCTAATTGTGAAGTCGCGGAGTCTCTTTTGTGGAGTTTCTAGTTGTGGAGTTTCTAGTTGAGGAGTTTCAAGTTGAAGAGTTTTTAGTTGTGGAGTGTCTAGTTGTGGAGTTTCCAGTTGTGGAGTTTCGAGTTGTGGAGTTTCTAGTTTTGGAGTTTCTAGTTGTGGAGTTTCTAGTTGTAGAGTCTCCTGTTGCGGAGTTTCTAGTTGCGGAGTTTCTAGTTGGAGAGTTTCCAGTTGTGGAGTTTCTAGTTGTGGAGTTTCTATTTGTGGAGTCTCTAGTTGTGTAGTTTCTAGCTGCGGAGTTTCTAGTTGCGGAGTTTCTATTTGTGGAGTTTCTAGCTGCGGAGTTTCTAGTTGCGGAGTCTCTGGTTGTAGAGTTTCTAGTTGCGGAATCTCTAGTTGTGGAGTTTCTAGTTGTGGAGTTTCTAGTTGTGGAGTTTCTAGTTGTGGAGTTTCTAGTTGTAGAGTTTCTAGTTGTGGAGTTTCTAGTTGTGGAGTCTCTAGTTGCAGAGTTTCTAGTTGTGGAGTTTCTAGTTGTGGAGTTTCAAGTTGTGGAGTCTCTAGTTGTGGAGTATCTAGTTGCGGAGTATCTAGTTGCGGAGTTTCTAGTTGCGGAGTTTTTAATAGCGGAGTTTATTATTGTGGAGTTTCAAGTTGCGGAGTCTCAAGTTGTGGAGTTTCCAGTTGTGGAGTTTTTAGTTGTGGAGTTTCTAGTTGTTGAGTTTCTAGTTGTGGAGTTTCCAGTTGTGGAGGTTTTAGCTCTGGACTTTCTAGACATGAAATTTTTTGTAGCCGAGTCTCTATTTGTGGAGTTCGTAGTTGTGGAGTTTCTAGTTGTGGAGTTTCTAGTTGTGGAGTTTCTAGTTGTGGAGTCTCTAGTTGTGGAGTTTCTAGTTGCGGAGTATCTAGTTGTGGAGTTTCCAGTTGTGGAGTTTCCAGTTGTGGAATTGCGGAGTGTCTGGTTGTGGAGTTTCTAATTGTTGAGTCTCTAGTTGTGGAGTTTCTAGTTGTGGAGTTTCCAGATATTGAGTATCTAGTTGTGGAGTTCCCAGTTTTGAAGTATCTAGTTGTGGAGTTTCCAGTTGTGGAGTATATAGTTGTGGAGTTTCAAGTTGTGGACTTTCTAGTTGCGGAGTTTTAGTTGCGGAGTTTTTAACAGCGGAGTTTCTAGTTGTGGAGTTTCAAGTTGCGGAGTCTCAAGTTGTGGAGTTTCCAGTTGTGGAGTTTTTAGTTGTGGAGTTTCTAGTTGTTGAGTTTCTAGTTGTGGAGTTTCAAGTTGTGGAGTTTCTAGTTGCGGAGTCTCAAGTTGTGGAGTTTCTAGCTTTGGAATTCAAGTTGTGGAGTTTTGAGTTGTGGAGTTTCAAGTTGTGGAGTTTCTAGTTGTGGAGTTTTGAGTTGTGGAGTTTTTACCTGCGGAGTTTCTAGGTGCAGAGTCTCAAGTTGTGGAGTTTCAAGTTGTGGAGTTTTGAGTTGTGGAGTTTCAAGTGTTGGAGTTTCGAGTTGTGGAGTCTCTAGTTGCGGAGTTTCTAGTTGTGAAGTTTCTAGTTGTGGAGTTTCTAGTTGTGGAGTTTCTGGTTGTGGAGTTTCTAGTTGTTGAGTTTCTAGTTGTGAAGTCTCTAGTTTTGCAGTTTCTAGTTGTGGAGTTTCTAGTTGTGGAGTTTCTAGTGGCGGAGTCTCAAGTTGTGGAGTTTCTAGTTGTGGAGTTTCAAGTTGTGGAGTTTTGAGCTGTGGAGTTTCAAGTGTTGGAGTTTCTAGTTGTTGAGTCTCTAGTTGTGGAGTTTCTAGTTGTGGAGTTTCCAGATATGGATTATCTAGTTGTGGAGTTTCCAATTGTGGAGTATCTAGTTGTGGAGTTTCAAGTTGTGGAGTTTCTAGTTGCGGAGTTTCTAGTTGCGGAGTTTTTAATAGCGGAGTTTTTAGTTGTGGAGTTTCAAGTTGCGGAGTCTCAAGTTGTGGAGTTTCCAGTTGTGGAGTTTTTAGTTGTGGAGTTTCTAGATATGGAATTTCTAGTTGCCGAGTCTCTATTTGTGGAGTTTGTAGTTGTGGAGTTTCTAGTTGTGGAATTTCTAATTGTGGAGTCTCTAGTTGCGGAGTTTCTAGTTGTGGAGTTTCTAGTTGTGGAGTTTCTAGTTGTGGAGTTTGTAGTTGTGGAGTTTCTAGTTGTGGAGTTTAAAGTTGTGGAGTTTCTAGTTGTGGAGTCTCTAGTTGCGGAGTTTCTAGTTGTGAGTTTCTAGTTGTGGAGTTTCTAGTTGTGAAGTTTCTGGATGTGGAGTTTCTAGTTGTGGAGTTTCAAGTTGTGGAGTTTCTAGTTGCGAAGTCACAAGTTGTGGAGTTTCTAGTTGTGTTGTTTCAAGTTGTGGAGTTTTGAGTTGTAGAGTCTCTAGTTGTGGAGTTTCTAGTTGCGGAGTATCTAGTTGTGGAGTTTCCAGTTGTGGAGTTTCCAGTTGTGGAATTGCGGAGTGTCTGGTTGTGGAGTTTCTAATTGTTGAGTTTCTAGTTGTGGAGTTTCGAGTTGTTGAGTCTCTAGTTGTGGAGTTTCTAGTTGTGGAGTTTCCAGATATGGAGTATCTTGTTGTGGAGTTCCCAGTTTTGAAGTATCTAGTTGTGGAGTTTCCAGTTGTGGAGTATCTAGTTGTGGAGTTTCAAGTTGTGGAGTTTCTAGTTGCGGAGTTTCTAGTTGCGGAGTTTTTAACAGCGGAGTTTCTAGTTGTGGAGTTTCAAGTTGCGGAGTCTCAAGTTGTGGAGTTTCCAGTTGTGGAGTTTTTAGTTGTGGAGTTTCTAGTTGTGGAGTTTCTGGTTGTGGAGTTTCTAGTTGTTGAGTTTCTAGTTGTGAAGTCTCTAGTTTTGCAGTTTCTAGTTGTGGAGTTTCTAGTTGTGGAGTTTCAAGTTGTGGAGTTTCTAGTGGCGGAGTCTCAAGTTGTGGAGTTTCTAGTTGTGGAGTTTCAAGTTGTGGAGTTTTGAGCTGTGGAGTTTCAAGTGTTGGAGTTTCTAGTTGTTGAGTCTCTAGTTGTGGAGTTTCTAGTTGAGGAGTTTCCAGATATGGATTATCTAGTTGTGGAGTTTCCAATTGTGGAGTATCTAGTTGTGGAGTTTCAAGTTGTGGAGTTTCTAGTTGCGGAGTTTCTAGTTGCGGAGTTTTTAATAGCGGAGTTTTTAGTTGTGGAGTTTCAAGTTGCGGAGTCTCAAGTTGTGGAGTTTCCAGTTGTGGAGTTTTTAGTTGTGGAGTTTCTAGATATGGAATTTCTAGTTGCCGAGTCTCTATTTGTGGAGTTTGTAGTTGTGGAGTTTCTAGTTGGGGAATTTCTAATTGTGGAGTCTCTAGTTGCGGAGTTTCTAGTTGTGGAGTTTGTAGTTGTGGAGTTTCTAGTTGTGGAGTTTAAAGTTGTGGAGTTTCTTGTTGTGGAGTCTCTAGTTGCGGAGTTTCTAGTTGTGAGTTTCTAGTTGTAGAGTTTCTAGTTGTGGAGTTTCTGGATGTGGAGTTTCTAGTTGTGGAGTTTCAAGTTGTGGAGTTTCTAGTTGCGAAGCCACAAGTTGTGGAGTTTCTAGTTGTGTTGTTTCAAGTTGTGGAGTTTTGAGTTGTGGAGTTTCAATTTGTGGAGTTTCTAGTTGTGGAGTTTCGAGTTGTGGAGTTTCTAGTTGTGGAGTTTCTAGCTGCGGAGTTTCTAGGTGCAGAGTCTCTAGTTTTGGAGTTTCTAGTTGCGAATTCTCTAGTTGAGGAGCCTCTAGTTGTAGAGTTTTTAGTTGTGGAGTTTCTAGTTGTGGAGTTTCAAGTTGTGGAGTTTTTAAATGCGGAGTTTCTAGCTGTGGAGTTTCTAGTTGCAGAGTCTCTGGTTGTGGAGTTTCTAGTTGCGGAATCTCTAGTTGTGGAGTTTTGAGTTGTGGAGTTTCAAGTTGTGGAGTTTCGAGTTGTGGAGTTTCTAGTTGTGAAGTTTCTAGCTGCGGAGTTTCTAGGTGCAGAGTCTCAAGTTGTGGAGTTTCAAGTTGTGGAGTTTTGAGTTGTGGAGTTTCAAGTTGTGGAGTTTCTAGTTGTGAAGTTTCTAGTTGTGGAGTTTCTAGTTGTGGAGTTTCAAGTTGTGGAGTTTCTAGTGGCGGAGTCTCAAGTTGTGGAGTTTCTAGTTGTGGAGTTTCAAGTTGTGGAGTTTTGAGTTGTGGAGTTTCAAGTGTTGGAGTTTCTAGTTGTTGAGTCTCTAGTTGTGGATTTTCCAGACATGGATTATCTAGTTGTGGAGTTTCCAATTGTGGAGTATCTAGTTGTGGAGTATCAAGTTGTGGAGTTTCTAGTTGCGGAGTTTCTAGTTGTGGAGTTTTGAGTTGTGGAGTTTTTACCTGCGGAGTTTCTAGGTGCAGAGTCTCAAGTTGTGGAGTTTCAAGTTGTGGAGTTTTGAGTTGTGGAGTTTCAAGTGTTGGAGTTTCTAGTTGTGGAGTCTCTAGTTGCGGAGTTTCTAGTTGTGAAGTTTCTAGTTGTGGAGTTTCTAGTTGTGGAGTTTCTGGTTGTGGAGTTTCTAGTTGTTGAGTTTCTAGTTGTGAAGTCTCTAGTTTTGCAGTTTCTAGTTGTGGAGTTTCTAGTTGTGGAGTTTCTAGTGGCGGAGTCTCAAGTTGTGGAGTTTCTAGTTGTGGAGTTTCAAGTTGTGGAGTTTTGAGCTGTGGAGTTTCAAGTGTTGGAGTTTCTAGTTGTTGAGTCTCTAGTTGTGGAGTTTCTAGTTGTGGAGTTTCCAGATATGGATTATCTAGTTGTGGAGTTTCCAATTGTGGAGTATCTAGTTGTGGAGTTTCAAGTTGTGGAGTTTCTAGTTGCGGAGTTTCTAGTTGCGGAGTTTTTAATAGCGGAGTTTTTAGTTGTGGAGTTTCAAGTTGCGGAGTCTCAAGTTGTGGAGTTTCCAGTTGTGGAGTTTTTAGTTGTGGAGTTTCTAGATATGGAATTTCTAGTTGCCGAGTCTCTATTTGTGGAGTTTGTAGTTGTGGAGTTTCTAGTTGTGGAATTTCTAATTGTGGAGTCTCTAGTTGCGGAGTTTCTAGTTGTGGAGTTTCTAGTTGTGGAGTTTCTAGTTGTGGAGTTTGTAGTTGTGGAGTTTCTAGTTGTGGAGTTTGTAGTTGTGGAGTTTCTAGTTGTGGAGTTTAAAGTTGTGGAGTTTCTAGTTGTGGAGTCTCTAGTTGCGGAGTTTCTAGTTGTGAGTTTCTAGTTGTGGAGTTTCTAGTTGTGGAGTTTCTGGATGTGGAGTTTCTAGTTGTGGAGTTTCAAGTTGTGGAGTTTCTAGTTGCGAAGTCAGAAGTTGTGGAGTTTCTAGTTGTGTTGTTTCAAGTTGTGGAGTTTTGAGTTGTAGAGTCTCTAGTTGTGGAGTTTCTAGTTGCGGAGTATCTAGTTGTGGAGTTTCCAGTTGTGGAGTTTCCAGTTGTGGAATTGCGGAGTGTCTGGTTGTGGAGTTTCTAATTGTTGAGTTTCTAGTTGTGGAGTTTCGAGTTGTTGAGTCTCTAGTTGTGGAGTTTCTAGTTGTGGAGTTTCCAGATATGGAGTATCTTATTGTGGAGTTCCCAGTTTTGAAGTATCTAGTTGTGGAGTTTCCAGTTGTGGAGTATCTAGTTGTGGAGTTTCAAGTTGTGGAGTTTCTAGTTGCGGAGTTTCTAGTTGCGGAGTTTTTAACAGCGGATTTTCTAGTTGTGGAGTTTCAAGTTGCGGAGTCTCAAGTTGTGGAGTTTCCAGTTGTGGAGTTTTTAGTTGTGGAGTTTCTAGTTGTGGAGTTTCTGGTTGTGGAGTTTCTAGTTGTTGAGTTTCTAGTTGTGAAGTCTCTAGTTTTGCAGTTTCTAGTTGTGGAGTTTCTAGTTGTGGAGTTTCAAGTTGTGGAGTTTCTAGTGGCGGAGTCTCAAGTTGTGGAGTTTCTAGTTGTGGAGTTTCAAGTTGTGGAGTTTTGAGCTGTGGAGTTTCAAGTGTTGGAGTTTCTAGTTGTTGAGTCTCTAGTTGTGGAGTTTCTAGTTGAGGAGTTTCCAGATATGGATTATCTAGTTGTGGAGTTTCCAATTGTGGAGTATCTAGTTGTGGAGTTTCAAGTTGTGGAGTTTCTAGTTGCGGAGTTTCTAGTTGCGGAGTTTTTAATAGCGGAGTTTTTAGTTGTGGAGTTTCAAGTTGCGGAGTCTCAAGTTGTGGAGTTTCCAGTTGTGGAGTTTTTAGTTGTGGAGTTTCTAGATATGGAATTTCTAGTTGCCGAGTCTCTATTTGTGGAGTTTGTAGTTGTGGAGTTTCTAGTTGGGGAATTTCTAATTGTGGAGTCTCTAGTTGCGGAGTTTCTAGTTGTGGAGTTTCTAGTTGTGGAGTTTCTAGTTGTGGAGTTTGTAGTTGTGGAGTTTCTAGTTGTGGAGTTTAAAGTTGTGGAGTTTCTTGTTGTGGAGTCTCTAGTTGCGGAGTTTCTAGTTGTGAGTTTCTAGTTGTAGAGTTTCTAGTTGTGGAGTTTCTGGATGTGGAGTTTCTAGTTGTGGAGTTTCAAGTTGTGGAGTTTCTAGTTGCGAAGTCACAAGTTGTGGAGTTTCTAGTTGTGTTGTTTCAAGTTGTGGAGTTTTGAGTTGTGGAGTTTCAATTTGTGGAGTTTCTAGTTGTGGAGTTTCGAGTTGTGGAGTTTCTAGTTGTGGAGTTTCTAGTAGTTCCGTTGCGGAGTATCTAGTTGTTGAGTTTCTAGTTGCAGAGTCTCTAGTTGTGGAGTTTCAAATTGTGGAGTCTCTAGATGTGGAGTTTCTAGTTGTCGAGTTTCCAGTTATGGAGTATCTAGTAGTGGAGTTTCTAGTTGCGGAGTTTCTAGTTGCGGAGTTTTTAACAGCGGAGTTTCTAGTTGTGGAGTTTCAAGTTGCGGAGTCTCAAGTTGTGCAGTTTCCAGTTGTGGAGTTTTTAGTTGTGGAGTTTCTAGTTGTTGAGTTTCTAGTTGTGGAGTTTCAAGTTGTGGAGTTTCTAGTTGCGGAGTCTCAAGTTGTGGAGTTTCTAGCTTTGGAGTTCAAGTTGTGGAGTTTTGAGTTGTGGAGTTTCAAGTTGTGGAGTTTCAAGTTGTGGAGTTTCTAGTTGTGGAATCTCTAGTTGCGGAGTTTCTAGTTGTGAAGTTTCTAGTTGTGGAGTTTCTAGTTGTGGAGTTTCTGGTTGTGGAGTTTCTAGTTGTTGAGTTTATAGTTGTGAAGTCTCTAGTTTTGCAGTTTCTAGTTGTGGAGTTTCTAGTTGTGGAGTTTCTAGTGGCGGAGTCTCAAGTTGTGGAGTTTCTAGTTGTGGAGTTTCAAGTTGTGGAGTTTTGAGCTGTGGAGTTTCAAGTGTTGGAGTTTCTAGTTGTTGAGTCTCTAGTTGTGGAGTTTCTAGTTGTGGAGTTTCCAGATATGGATTATCTAGTTGTGGAGTTTCCAATTGTGGAGTATCTAGTTGTGGAGTTTCAAGTTGTGGAGTTTCTAGTTGCGGAGTTTCTAGTTGCGGAGTTTTTAATAGCGGAGTTTTTAGTTGTGGAGTTTCAAGTTGCGGAGTCTCAAGTTGTGGAGTTTCCAGTTGTGGAGGTTTTAGTTGTGGAGTTTCTACATATAAAATTTCCAGTTGCCGAGTCTCTATTTGTGGAGTTTGTAGTTGTAGAGTTTCTAGTTGTGGAATTTCTAATTGTGGAGTCTCTAGTTGCGGAGTTTCTAGTTGTGGAGTTTCTAGTTGTGGAGTTTAAAGTTGTGGAGTTTCTAGTTGTGGAGTCTCTAGTTGCGGAGTTTCTAGTTGTGAATTTCTAGTTGTGGAGTTTCTAGTTGTGGAGTTTCTGGATGTGGAGTTTCTAGTTGTGGAGTTTCAAGTTGTGGAGTTTCTAGTTGCGGAGTCACAAGTTGTGGAGTTTCTAGTTGTGTTGTTTCAAGTTGTGGAGTTTTGAGTTGTGGAGTTTCAAGTTGTGGAGTTTCTAGTTGTGGAGTTTCGAGTTGTGGAGTTTCTAGTTGTAGAGTTTGTAGCTGCGGAGTTTCTAGGTGCAGAGTCTCTAGTTTTGGAGTTTCTAGTTGCGAATTCTCTAGTTGAGGAGCCTCTAGTTGTAGAGTTTTTAGTTGTGGAGTTTCTAGTTGTGGAGTTTCAAGTTGTGGAGTTTCTAGTTGCGGCGTCTCAAGTTGTGGAGTTTTTAAATGCGGAGTTTCTAGCTGCGGAGTTTCTAGTTGCAGAGTCTCTGGTTGTGGAGTTTCTAGTTGCGGAATCTCTAGTTGTGGAGTTTCTAGTTGTGGAGTTTCTAGTTGTGGAGTTTCCAGTTGTGAAGTTTTTAGCTCTGGACTTTCTAGACATGAAATTTCTTGTAGCCGAGTCTCTATTTGTGGAGTTCGTAGTTGTGGAGTTTCTAGTTGTGGAGTTTCTAGTTGTGGAGTTTCTAGTTGTGGAGTTTCAAGTTGTGGAGTCTCTAGTTGTGGAGTTTCTAGTTGCGGTATATCTAGTTGTGGAGTTTCCAGTTGTGGAGTTTCCAGTTGTGGAATTGCGGAGTGTCTGGTTGTGGAGTTTTTAATTGTTGAGTTTCTAGTTGTGGAGTTTCGAGTTGTTGAGTCTCTAGTTGTGGAGTTTCTAGTTGTGGAGTTTCCAGATATTGAGTATCCAGTTGTGGAGTTCCCAGTTTTGAAGTATCTAGTTGTGGAGTTTCCAGTTGTGGAGTATATAGTTGTGGAGTTTCAAGTTGTGGGGTTTCTAGTTGCGGAGTTTCTAGTTGCGGAGTTTTTAACAGCGGAGTTTCTAGTTGTGGAGTTTCAAGTTGCGGAGTCTCAAGTTGCGGAGTCTCAAGTTGTGGAGTTTCCAGTTGTGGAGTTTTTAGTTGTGGAGTTTCTAGTTGTTGAGTTTCGAGTTGTGGAGTTTCAAGTTGTGGAGTTTCTAGTTGCGGAGTCTCAAGTTGTGGAGTTTCTAGCTTTGGAATTCAAGTTGTGGAGTTTTGAGTTGTGGAGTTTCAAGTTGTGGAGTTTCTAGTTGTGGAGTTTTGAGTTGTGGAGTTTCTAGTTGTGGAGTTTCTACCTGCGGAGTTTCTAGGTGCAGAGTCTCAAGTTGTGGAGTTTCAAGTTGTGGAGTTTCAAGTTGTGGAGTTTTGAGTTGTGGAGTTTCAAGTGTTGGAGTTTCTAGTTGTGGAGTCTCTAGTTGCGGAGTTTCTATTTGTGAAGTTTCTAGTTGTGGAGTTTCTAGTTGTGGAGTTTCTGGTTGTGGAGTTTCTAGTTGTTGAGTTTCTAGTTGTGAAGTCTCTAGTTTTGCAGTTTCTAGTTGTGGAGTTTCTAGTTGTGGAGTTTCTAGTGGCGGAGTCTCAAGTTGTGGAGTTTCTAGTTGTGGAGTTTCAAGTTGTGGAGTTTTGAGCTGTGGAGTTTCAAGTGTTGGAGTTTCTAGTTGTTGAGTCTCTAGTTGTGGAGTTTCTAGTTGTGGAGTTTCCAGATATGGATTATCTAGTTGTGGAGTTTCCAATTGTGGAGTATCTAGTTGTGGAGTTTCAAGTTGTGGAGTTTCTAGTTGCGGAGTTTCTAGTTGCGGAGTTTTTAATAGCGGAGTTTTTAGTTGTGGAGTTTCAAGTTGCGGAGTCTCAAGTTGTGGAGTTTCCAGTTGTGGAGTTTTTAGTTGTGGAGTTTCTAGATATGGAATTTCTAGTTGCCGAGTCTCTATTTGTGGAGTTTGTAGTTGTGGAGTTTCTAGTTGTGGAATTTCTAATTGTGGAGTCTCTAGTTGCGGAGTTTCTAGTTGTGGAGTTTCTAGTTGTGGAGTTTCTAGTTGTGGAGTTTGTAGTTGTGGAGTTTCTAGTTGTGGAGTTTAAAGTTGTGGAGTTTCTAGTTGTGGAGTCTCTAGTTGCGGAGTTTCTAGTTGTGAGTTTCTAGTTGTGGAGTTTCTAGTTGTGAAGTTTCTGGATGTGGAGTTTCTAGTTGTGGAGTTTCAAGTTGTGGAGTTTCTAGTTGCGAAGTCACAAGTTGTGGAGTTTCTAGTTGTGTTGTTTCAAGTTGTGGAGTTTTGAGTTGTAGAGTCTCTAGTTGTGGAGTTTCTAGTTGCGGAGTATCTAGTTGTGGAGTTTCCAGTTGTGGAGTTTCCAGTTGTGGAATTGCGGAGTGTCTGGTTGTGGAGTTTCTAATTGTTGAGTTTCTAGTTGTGGAGTTTCGAGTTGTTGAGTCTCTAGTTGTGGAGTTTCTAGTTGTGGAGTTTCCAGATATGGAGTATCTTGTTGTGGAGTTCCCAGTTTTGAAGTATCTAGTTGTGGAGTTTCCAGTTGTGGAGTATCTAGTTGTGGAGTTTCAAGTTGTGGAGTTTCTAGTTGCGGAGTTTCTAGTTGCGGAGTTTTTAACAGCGGAGTTTCTAGTTGTGGAGTTTCAAGTTGCGGAGTCTCAAGTTGTGGAGTTTCCAGTTGTGGAGTTTTTAGTTGTGGAGTTTCTAGTTGTGGAGTTTCTGGTTGTGGAGTTTCTAGTTGTTGAGTTTCTAGTTGTGAAGTCTCTAGTTTTGCAGTTTCTAGTTGTGGAGTTTCTAGTTGTGGAGTTTCAAGTTGTGGAGTTTCTAGTGGCGGAGTCTCAAGTTGTGGAGTTTCTAGTTGTGGAGTTTTGAGCTGTGGAGTTTCAAGTGTTGGAGTTTCTAGTTGTTGAGTCTCTAGTTGTGGAGTTTCTAGTTGAGGAGTTTCCAGATATGGATTATCTAGTTGTGGAGTTTCCAATTGTGGAGTATCTAGTTGTGGAGTTTCAAGTTGTGGAGTTTCTAGTTGCGGAGTTTCTAGTTGCGGAGTTTTTAATAGCGGAGTTTTTAGTTGTGGAGTTTCAAGTTGCGGAGTCTCAAGTTGTGGAGTTTCCAGTTGTGGAGTTTTTAGTTGTGGAGTTTCTAGATATGGAATTTCTAGTTGCCGAGTCTCTATTTGTGGAGTTTGTAGTTGTGGAGTTTCTAGTTGGGGAATTTCTAATTGTGGAGTCTCTAGTTGCGGAGTTTCTAGTTGTGGAGTTTGTAGTTGTGGAGTTTCTAGTTGTGGAGTTTAAAGTTGTGGAGTTTCTTGTTGTGGAGTCTCTAGTTGCGGAGTTTCTAGTTGTGAGTTTCTAGTTGTAGAGTTTCTAGTTGTGGAGTTTCTGGATGTGGAGTTTCTAGTTGTGGAGTTTCAAGTTGTGGAGTTTCTAGTTGCGAAGTCACAAGTTGTGGAGTTTCTAGTTGTGTTGTTTCAAGTTGTGGAGTTTTGAGTTGTGGAGTTTCAATTTGTGGAGTTTCTAGTTGTGGAGTTTCGAGTTGTGGAGTTTCTAGTTGTGGAGTTTCTAGCTGCGGAGTTTCTAGGTGCAGAGTCTCTAGTTTTGGAGTTTCTAGTTGCGAATTCTCTAGTTGAGGAGCCTCTAGTTGTAGAGTTTTTAGTTGTGGAGTTTCTAGTTGTGGAGTTTCAAGTTGTGGAGTTTTTAAATGCGGAGTTTCTAGCTGTGGAGTTTCTAGTTGCAGAGTCTCTGGTTGTGGAGTTTCTAGTTGCGGAATCTCTAGTTGTGGAGTTTTGAGTTGTGGAGTTTCAAGTTGTGGAGTTTCGAGTTGTGGAGTTTCTAGTTGTGAAGTTTCTAGCTGCGGAGTTTCTAGGTGCAGAGTCTCAAGTTGTGGAGTTTCAAGTTGTGGAGTTTTGAGTTGTGGAGTTTCAAGTTGTGGAGTTTCTAGTTGTGAAGTTTCTAGTTGTGGAGTTTCTAGTTGTGGAGTTTCAAGTTGTGGAGTTTCTAGTGGCGGAGTCTCAAGTTGTGGAGTTTCTAGTTGTGGAGTTTCAAGTTGTGGAGTTTTGAGTTGTGGAGTTTCAAGTGTTGGAGTTTCTAGTTGTTGAGTCTCTAGTTGTGGATTTTCCAGACATGGATTATCTAGTTGTGGAGTTTCCAATTGTGGAGTATCTAGTTGTGGAGTATCAAGTTGTGGAGTTTCTAGTTGCGGAGTTTCTAGTTGTGGAGTTTTGAGTTGTGGAGTTTTTACCTGCGGAGTTTCTAGGTGCAGAGTCTCAAGTTGTGGAGTTTCAAGTTGTGGAGTTTTGAGTTGTGGAGTTTCAAGTGTTGGAGTTTCTAGTTGTGGAGTCTCTAGTTGCGGAGTTTCTAGTTGTGAAGTTTCTAGTTGTGGAGTTTCTAGTTGTGGAGTTTCTGGTTGTGGAGTTTCTAGTTGTTGAGTTTCTAGTTGTGAAGTCTCTAGTTTTGCAGTTTCTAGTTGTGGAGTTTCTAGTTGTGGAGTTTCTAGTGGCGGAGTCTCAAGTTGTGGAGTTTCTAGTTGTGGAGTTTCAAGTTGTGGAGTTTTGAGCTGTGGAGTTTCAAGTGTTGGAGTTTCTAGTTGTTGAGTCTCTAGTTGTGGAGTTTCTAGTTGTGGAGTTTCCAGATATGGATTATCTAGTTGTGGAGTTTCCAATTGTGGAGTATCTAGTTGTGGAGTTTCAAGTTGTGGAGTTTCTAGTTGCGGAGTTTCTAGTTGCGGAGTTTTTAATAGCGGAGTTTTTAGTTGTGGAGTTTCAAGTTGCGGAGTCTCAAGTTGTGGAGTTTCCAGTTGTGGAGTTTTTAGTTGTGGAGTTTCTAGATATGGAATTTCTAGTTGCCGAGTCTCTATTTGTGGAGTTTGTAGTTGTGGAGTTTCTAGTTGTGGAATTTCTAATTGTGGAGTCTCTAGTTGCGGAGTTTCTAGTTGTGGAGTTTCTAGTTGTGGAGTTTCTAGTTGTGGAGTTTGTAGTTGTGGAGTTTCTAGTTGTGGAGTTTGTAGTTGTGGAGTTTCTAGTTGTGGAGTTTAAAGTTGTGGAGTTTCTAGTTGTGGAGTCTCTAGTTGCGGAGTTTCTAGTTGTGAGTTTCTAGTTGTGGAGTTTCTAGTTGTGGAGTTTCTGGATGTGGAGTTTCTAGTTGTGGAGTTTCAAGTTGTGGAGTTTCTAGTTGCGAAGTCAGAAGTTGTGGAGTTTCTAGTTGTGTTGTTTCAAGTTGTGGAGTTTTGAGTTGTAGAGTCTCTAGTTGTGGAGTTTCTAGTTGCGGAGTATCTAGTTGTGGAGTTTCCAGTTGTGGAGTTTCCAGTTGTGGAATTGCGGAGTGTCTGGTTGTGGAGTTTCTAATTGTTGAGTTTCTAGTTGTGGAGTTTCGAGTTGTTGAGTCTCTAGTTGTGGAGTTTCTAGTTGTGGAGTTTCCAGATATGGAGTATCTTATTGTGGAGTTCCCAGTTTTGAAGTATCTAGTTGTGGAGTTTCCAGTTGTGGAGTATCTAGTTGTGGAGTTTCAAGTTGTGGAGTTTCTAGTTGCGGAGTTTCTAGTTGCGGAGTTTTTAACAGCGGATTTTCTAGTTGTGGAGTTTCAAGTTGCGGATTCTCAAGTTGTGGAGTTTCCAGTTGTGGAGTTTTTAGTTGTGGAGTTTCTAGTTGTGGAGTTTCTGGTTGTGGAGTTTCTAGTTGTTGAGTTTCTAGTTGTGAAGTCTCTAGTTTTGCAGTTTCTAGTTGTGGAGTTTCTAGTTGTGGAGTTTCAAGTTGTGGAGTTTCTAGTGGCGGAGTCTCAAGTTGTGGAGTTTCTAGTTGTGGAGTTTCAAGTTGTGGAGTTTTGAGCTGTGGAGTTTCAAGTGTTGGAGTTTCTAGTTGTTGAGTCTCTAGTTGTGGAGTTTCTAGTTGAGGAGTTTCCAGATATGGATTATCTAGTTGTGGAGTTTCCAATTGTGGAGTATCTAGTTGTGGAGTTTCAAGTTGTGGAGTTTCTAGTTGCGGAGTTTCTAGTTGCGGAGTTTTTAATAGCGGAGTTTTTAGTTGTGGAGTTTCAAGTTGCGGAGTCTCAAGTTGTGGAGTTTCCAGTTGTGGAGTTTTTAGTTGTGGAGTTTCTAGATATGGAATTTCTAGTTGCCGAGTCTCTATTTGTGGAGTTTGTAGTTGTGGAGTTTCTAGTTGGGGAATTTCTAATTGTGGAGTCTCTAGTTGCGGAGTTTCTAGTTGTGGAGTTTCTAGTTGTGGAGTTTCTAGTTGTGGAGTTTGTAGTTGTGGAGTTTCTAGTTGTGGAGTTTAAAGTTGTGGAGTTTCTTGTTGTGGAGTCTCTAGTTGCGGAGTTTCTAGTTGTGAGTTTCTAGTTGTAGAGTTTCTAGTTGTGGAGTTTCTGGATGTGGAGTTTCTAGTTGTGGAGTTTCAAGTTGTGGAGTTTCTAGTTGCGAAGTCACAAGTTGTGGAGTTTCTAGTTGTGTTGTTTCAAGTTGTGGAGTTTTGAGTTGTGGAGTTTCAATTTGTGGAGTTTCTAGTTGTGGAGTTTCGAGTTGTGGAGTTTCTAGTTGTGGAGTTTCTAGTAGTTCCGTTGCGGAGTATCTAGTTGTTGAGTTTCTAGTTGCAGAGTCTCTAGTTGTGGAGTTTCAAATTGTGGAGTCTCTAGATGTGGAGTTTCTAGTTGTCGAGTTTCCAGTTATGGAGTATCTAGTAGTGGAGTTTCAAGTTGTGGAGTTTCTAGTTGCGGAGTTTCTAGTTGCGGAGTTTTTAACAGCGGAGTTTCTAGTTGTGGAGTTTCAAGTTGCGGAGTCTCAAGTTGTGCAGTTTCCAGTTGTGGAGTTTTTAGTTGTGGAGTTTCTAGTTGTTGAGTTTCTAGTTGTGGAGTTTCAAGTTGTGGAGTTTCTAGTTGCGGAGTCTCAAGTTGTGGAGTTTCTAGCTTTGGAGTTCAAGTTGTGGAGTTTTGAGTTGTGGAGTTTCAAGTTGTGGAGTTTCAAGTTGTGGAGTTTCTAGTTGTGGAATCTCTAGTTGCGGAGTTTCTAGTTGTGAAGTTTCTAGTTGTGGAGTTTCTAGTTGTGGAGTTTCTGGTTGTGGAGTTTCTAGTTGTTGAGTTTATAGTTGTGAAGTCTCTAGTTTTGCAGTTTCTAGTTGTGGAGTTTCTAGTTGTGGAGTTTCTAGTGGCGGAGTCTCAAGTTGTGGAGTTTCTAGTTGTGGAGTTTCAAGTTGTGGAGTTTTGAGCTGTGGAGTTTCAAGTGTTGGAGTTTCTAGTTGTTGAGTCTCTAGTTGTGGAGTTTCTAGTTGTGGAGTTTCCAGATATGGATTATCTAGTTGTGGAGTTTCCAATTGTGGAGTATCTAGTTGTGGAGTTTCAAGTTGTGGAGTTTCTAGTTGCGGAGTTTCTAGTTGCGGAGTTTTTAATAGCGGAGTTTTTAGTTGTGGAGTTTCAAGTTGCGGAGTCTCAAGTTGTGGAGTTTCCAGTTGTGGAGGTTTTAGTTGTGGAGTTTCTACATATAAAATTTCCAGTTGCTGAGTCTCTATTTGTGGAGTTTGTAGTTGTAGAGTTTCTAGTTGTGGAATTTCTAATTGTGGAGTCTCTAGTTGCGGAGTTTCTAGTTGTGGAGTTTCTAGTTGTGGAGTTTAAAGTTGTGGAGTTTCTAGTTGTGGAGTCTCTAGTTGCGGAGTTTCTAGTTGTGAATTTCTAGTTGTGGAGTTTCTAGTTGTGGAGTTTCTGGATGTGGAGTTTCTAGTTGTGGAGTTTCAAGTTGTGGAGTTTCTAGTTGCGGAGTCACAAGTTGTGGAGTTTCTAGTTGTGTTGTTTCAAGTTGTGGAGTTTTGAGTTGTGGAGTTTCAAGTTGTGGAGTTTCTAGTTGTGGAGTTTCGAGTTGTGGAGTTTCTAGTTGTAGAGTTTGTAGCTGCGGAGTTTCTAGGTGCAGAGTCTCTAGTTTTGGAGTTTCTAGTTGCGAATTCTCTAGTTGAGGAGCCTCTAGTTGTAGAGTTTTTAGTTGTGGAGTTTCTAGTTGTGGAGTTTCAAGTTGTGGAGTTTCTAGTTGCGGCGTCTCAAGTTGTGGAGTTTTTAAATGCGGAGTTTCTAGCTGCGGAGTTTCTAGTTGCAGAGTCTCTGGTTGTGGAGTTTCTAGTTGCGGAATCTCTAGTTGTGGAGTTTCTAGTTGTGGAGTTTCTAGTTGTGGAGTTTCCAGTTGTGAAGTTTTTAGCTCTGGACTTTCTAGACATGAAATTTCTTGTAGCCGAGTCTCTATTTGTGGAGTTCGTAGTTGTGGAGTTTCTAGTTGTGGAGTTTCTAGTTGTGGAGTTTCTAGTTGTGGAGTTTCAAGTTGTGGAGTCTCTAGTTGTGGAGTTTCTAGTTGCGGTATATCTAGTTGTGGAGTTTCCAGTTGTGGAGTTTCCAGTTGTGGAATTGCGGAGTGTCTGGTTGTGGAGTTTCTAATTGTTGAGTTTCTAGTTGTGGAGTTTCGAGTTGTTGAGTCTCTAGTTGTGGAGTTTCTAGTTGTGGAGTTTCCAGATATTGAGTATCCAGTTGTGGAGTTCCCAGTTTTGAAGTATCTAGTTGTGGAGTTTCCAGTTGTGGAGTATATAGTTGTGGAGTTTCAAGTTGTGGGGTTTCTAGTTGCGGAGTTTCTAGTTGCGGAGTTTTTAACAGCGGAGTTTCTAGTTGTGGAGTTTCAAGTTGCGGAGTCTCAAGTTGCGGAGTCTCAAGTTGTGGAGTTTCCAGTTGTGGAGTTTTTAGTTGTGGAGTTTCTAGTTGTTGAGTTTCGAGTTGTGGAGTTTCAAGTTGTGGAGTTTCTAGTTGCGGAGTCTCAAGTTGTGGAGTTTCTAGCTTTGGAATTCAAGTTGTGGAGTTTTGAGTTGTGGAGTTTCAAGTTGTGGAGTTTCTAGTTGTGGAGTTTTGAGTTGTGGAGTTTCTAGTTGTGGAGTTTCTACCTGCGGAGTTTCTAGGTGCAGAGTCTCAAGTTGTGGAGTTTCAAGTTGTGGAGTTTTGAGTTGTGGAGTTTCAAGTTGTGGAGTTTCTAGTTGTGGAGTCTCTAGTTGCGGAGTTTCTAGTTGTGAAGTTTCTAGTTGTGGAGTTTCTAGTTGTGGAGTTTCTGGTTGTGGAGTTTCTAGTTGTTGAGTTTCTAGTTGTGAAGTCTCTAGTTTTGCAGTTTCTAGTTGTGGAGTTTCTAGTTGTGGAGTTTTAAGTTGTGGAGTTTCTAGTGGCGGAGTCTCAAGTTGTGGAGTTTCTAGTTGTGGAGTTTCAAGTTGTGGAGTTTTGAGCTGTGGAGTTTCAAGTGTTGGAGTTTCTAGTTGTTGAGTCTCTAGTTGTGGAGTTTCTAGTTGTGGAGTTTCCAGATATGGATTATCTAGTTGTGGAGTTTCCAATTGTGGAGTATCTAGTTGTGGAGTTTCAAGTTGTGGAGTTTCTAGTTGCGGAGTTTCTAGTTGCGGAGTTTTTAATAGCGGAGTTTTTAGTTGTGGAGTTTCAAGTTGCGGAGTCTCAAGTTGTGGAGTTTCCAGTTGTGGAGTTTTTAGTTGTGGAGTTTCTAGATATGGAATTTCTAGTTGCCGAGTCTCTATTTGTGGAGTTTGTAGTTGTGGAGTTTCTAGTTGTGGAATTTCTAATTGTGGAGTCTCTAGTTGCGGAGTTTCTAGTTGTGGAGTTTCTAGTTGTGGAGTTTCTAGTTGTGGAGTTTGTAGTTGTGGAGTCTCTAGTTGTGGAGTTTAAAGTTGTGGAGTTTCTAGTTGTGGAGTCTCTAGTTGCGGAGTTTCTAGTTGTGAGTTTCTAGTTGTGGAGTTTCTAGTTGTGGAGTTTCTGGATGTGGAGTTTCTAGTTGTGGAGTTTCAAGTTGTGGAGTTTCTAGTTGCGAAGTCACAAGTTGTGGAGTTTCTAGTTGTGTTGTTTCAAGTTGTGGAGTTTTGAGTTGTGGAGTTTCAAGTTGTGGAGTTTCTAGTTGTGGAGTTTCGAGTTGTGGAGTTTCTAGTTGTGGAGTTTCTAGCTGCGGAGTTTCTAGGTGCAGAGTCTCTAGTTTTGGAGTTTCTAGTTGCGAATTCTCTAGTTGAGGAGCCTCTAGTTGTAGAGTTTTTAGTTGTGGAGTTTCTAGTTGTGGAGTTTCAAGTTGTGGAGTTTTTAAATGCGGAGTTTCTAGCTGTGGAGTTTCTAGTTGCAGAGTCTCTGGTTGTGGAGTTTCTAGTTGCGGAATCTCTAGTTGTGGAGTTTCTAGTTGCGGAGTTTCTAGTTGTGGAGTTTCAAGTTGTGGAGTTTCTAGTTGTGGAGTCTCTAGTTGCGGAGTTTCTAGTTGTGAAGTTTCTAGTTGTGGAGTTTCTAGTTTTGAAGTTTCTAGTTGTGGAGTTTCTAGTTGTAGAGTCTCCTGTTGCGGAGTTTCTAGTTGTGGAGTTTCTAGTTGGGGAGTTTCCAGTTGTGGAGTTTCTAGTTGTGGAGTTTCTACTTGTGGAGTCTCAAGTTGTGGAGTTTAAACTTGTGGAGTTTCTAGTTATGGAGTCTATAGTTGTGGAGTTTCTAGTTGTAGATTTTCTAGTTGTGGAGTATCTAGTTGTGGATTTTCCAGTTGTGGAGTTTCTAGTAGTTCCGTTGCGGAGTATGTAGTTGTTGAGTTTCTAGTTGCAGAGTCTCTAGTTGTGGAGTTTCAAATTGTGGAGTCTCTAGATGTGGAGTTTCTAGTTGTCGAGTTTCCAGTTATGGAGTATCTAGTAGTGGAGTTTCGAGTTGTGGAGTTTCTAGTTGTGGAGTTTCTAGTTGTGGAGTCCCTAGTTGCGGAGTTTCTAGTTGCGAAGTTTCAAGTTGTGGAGTTTCAAGTTGCGGAGTCTCAAGCTGTGGAGTTTCTAGTTGTGGAGTTTCCAGTTGTGGAGTTTTGAGTTGTGGAGTTTCTAGTTGCAGAGTCTCTAGTTGTGGAGTTTCAAGTTGTGGAGTCTCTAGTTGTGGAGTTTCTAGTTGCCGAGTTTCCAGTTGTGGAGTATCTAGTAGTGGAGTTTCCAGTTGTGGAGTTTCTAGTTGCGGAGTTTCTAGTTGTGAGTTTCTAGTTGTGGAGTTTCTAGTTGTGGAGTTTCTGGATGTGGAGTTTCTAGTTGTGGAGTTTCAAGTTGTGGAGTTTCTAGTTGCGAAGTCACAAGTTGTGGAGTTTCTAGTTGTGTTGTTTCAAGTTGTGGAGTTTTGAGTTGTGGAGTTTCAAGTTGTGGAGTTTCAAGTTGTGGAGTTTCGAGTTGTGGAGTTTCTAGTTGTGGAGTTTCTAGCTGCGGAGTTTCTAGGTGCAGAGTCTCTAGTTTTGGAGTTTCTAGTTGCGAATTCTCTAGTTGAGGAGCCTCTAGTTGTAGAGTTTTTAGTTATGGAGTTTCTAGTTGTGGAGTTTCAAGTTGTGGAGTTTTTAAATGCGGAGTTTCTAGCTGTGGAGTTTCTAGTTGCAGAGTCTCTGGTTGTGGAGTTTCTAGTTGCGGAATCTCTAGTTGTGGAGTTTCTAGTTGCGGAGTTTCTAGTTGTGGAGTTTCAAGTTGTGGAGTTTCTAGTTGTGGAGTCTCTAGTTGCGGAGTTTCTAGTTGTGAAGTTTCTAGTTGTGGAGTTTCTAGTTTTGAAGTTTCTAGTTGTGGAGTTTCTAGTTGTAGAGTCTCCTGTTGCGGAGTTTCTAGTTGCGGAGTTTCTAGTTGGGGAGTTTCCAGTTGTGGAGTTTCTAGTTGTGGAGTTTCTACTTGTGGAGTCTCAAGTTGTGGAGTTTAAACTTGTGGAGTTTCAAGTTGTGGAGTCTATAGTTGTGGAGTTTCTAGTTGTAGATTTTCTAGTTGTGGAGTATCTAGTTGTGGATTTTCCAGTTGTGGAGTTTCTAGTAGTTCCGTTGCGGAGTATCTAGTTGTTGAGTTTCTAGTTGCAGAGTCTCTAGTTGTGGAGTTTCAAATTGTGGAGTCTCTAGATGTGGTGTTTCTAGTTGTCGAGTTTCCAGTTATGGAGTATCTAGTAGTGGAGTTTCGAGTTGTGGAGTTTCTAGTTGTGGAGTTTCTAGTTGTGGAGTCCCTAGTTGCGGAGTTTCTAGTTGCGAAGTTTCAAGTTGTGGAGTTTCAAGTTGCGGAGTCTCAAGTTGTGGAGTTTCTAGTAGTGGAGTTTCAAGTTGTGGAGTTTTGAGTTGTGGAGTTTCAAGTGTTGGAGTTTCTAGTTGTTGAGTCTCTAGTTGTGGAGTTTCCAGATATGGATTATCTAGTTGTGGAGTTTCCAATTGTGGAGTATCTAGTTGTGGAGTTTCAAGTTGTGGAGTTTCTAGTTGCGGAGTTTCTAGTTGCGGAGTTTTTAATAGCGGAGTTTTTAGTTGTGGAGTTTCAAGTTGCGGAGGCTCAAGTTGTGGAGTTTCCAGATGTGGAGTTTTTAGTTGTGGAGTTTCTAGTTGTTGAGTTTCTAGTTGTGAAGTCTCTAGTTTTGCAGTTTCTAGTTGTGGAGTTTCTAGATATGGAATTTCTAGTTGCCGAGTCTCTATTTGTGGAGTTTGTAGTTGTGGAGTTTCTAGATATGGAATTTCTAGTTGCCGAGTGTCTATTTGTGGAGTTTGTAGTTGTGGAGTTTCTAGTTGTGGAATTTTCAATTGTGGAGTCTCTAATTGCGGAGTTTCTAGTTGTGGAGTTTCTAGTTGTGGAGTTTCTAGTTGTAGAGTTTGTAGTTGGGGAGTGTCTAGTTGTGGAGTTTAAAGTTGTGGAGTTTCTAGTTGTGGAGTCTCTAGTTGCGGAGTTTCTAGTTGTGGAGTTTCTAGTTGTGGAGTTTCTAGTTGTGGAGTTTCTGGATGTGGAGTTTCTAGTTGTGGAGTTTCAAGTTGTGGAGTTTCTAGTTGCGGAGTCACAAGTTGTGGAGTTTCTAGTTGTGTTGTTTCAAGTTGTGGAGTTTTGAGTTGTGGAGTTTCAAGTTGTGGAGTTTCTAGTTGTGGAGTTTCGAGTTGTGGAGTTTCTAGTTGTGGAGTTTCTAGCTGCGGAGTTTCTAGGTGCAGAGTCTCTAGTTTTGGAGTTTCTAGTTGCGAATTCTCTAGTTGAGGAGCCTCTAGTTGTAGAGTTTTTAGTTGTGGAGTTTCTAGTTGTGGAGTTTCAAGTTGTGGAGTTTCTAGTTGCAGAGTCTCTGGTTGTGGAGTTTCTAGTTGCGGAATCTCTAGTTGTGGAGTTTCTAGTTGTGGAGTTTCTAGTTGTGGAGTTTCCAGTTGTGGAGTTTTTAGCTCTGGACTTCCTAGACATGAAATTTCTTGTAGCCGGGTCTTTATATGTGGAGTTCGTAGTTGTGGAGTTTCTAGTTGTGGAGTTTCTAGTTGTGAAGTCTCTTGTTGCAGAGTTTCTAGTTGTGGAGTTTCTAGTTGTGGAGTTTCAAGTTGTAGAGTCTCTAGTTGTGGAGTTTCTAGTTGCGGAGTATCTAGTTGTGGAGTTTCCAGTTGTGGAGTTTCCAGTTGTGGAATTGTGGAGTGTCTGGTTGTGGAGTTTCTAATTGTTGAGTTTCTAGTTGTGGAGTTTCGAGTTGTTGAGTCTCTAGTTGTGGAGTTTCTAGTTGTGGAGTTTCCAGATATGGAGTATCTTGTTGTGGAGTTCCCAGTTTTGAAGTATCTAGTTGTGGAGTTTCCAGTTGTGGAGTATCTAGTTGTGGAGTTTCAAGTTGTGGAGTTTCTAGTTGCGGAGTTTCTAGTTGCGGAGTTTTTAACAGCGGAGTTTCTAGTTGTGGAGTTTCAAGTTGCGGAGTCTCAAGTTGTGGAGTTTCCAGTTGTGGAGTTTTTAGTTGTGGAGTTTCTAGTTGTTGAGTTTCTAGTTGTGGAGTTTCAAGTTGTGGAGTTTCTAGTTGCGGAGTCTCAAGTTGTGGAGTTTCTAGCTTTGGAGTTCAAGTTGTGGAGTTTTGAGTTGTGGAGTTTCAAGTTGTGGAGTTTCAAGTTGTGGAGTTTCTAGTTGTGGAATCTCTAGTTGCGGAGTTTCTAGTTGTGAAGTTTCTAGTTGTGGAGTTTCTAGTTGTGGAGTTTCTGGTTGTGGAGTTTCTAGTTGTTGAGTTTATAGTTGTGAAGTCTCTAGTTTTGCAGTTTCTAGTTGTGGAGTTTCTAGTTGTGGAGTTTCTAGTGGCGGAGTCTCAAGTTGTGGAGTTTCTAGTTGTGGAGTTTCAAGTTGTGGAGTTTTGAGCTGTGGAGTTTCAAGTGTTGGAGTTTCTAGTTGTTGAGTCTCTAGTTGTGGAGTTTCTAGTTGTGGAGTTTCCAGATATGGATTATCTAGTTGTGGAGTTTCCAATTGTGGAGTATCTAGTTGTGGAGTTTCAAGTTGTGGAGTTTCTAGTTGCGGAGTTTCTAGTTGCGGAGTTTTTAATAGCGGAGTTTTTAGTTGTGGAGTTTCAAGTTGCGGAGTCTCAAGTTGTGGAGTTTCCAGTTGTGGAGGTTTTAGTTGTGGAGTTTCTACATATAAAATTTCCAGTTGCCGAGTCTCTATTTGTGGAGTTTGTAGTTGTAGAGTTTCTAGTTGTGGAATTTCTAATTGTGGAGTCTCTAGTTGCGGAGTTTCTAGTTGTGGAGTTTCTAGTTGTGGAGTTTAAAGTTGTGGAGTTTCTAGTTGTGGAGTCTCTAGTTGCGGAGTTTCTAGTTGTGAGTTTCTAGTTGTGGAGTTTCTAGTTGTGGAGTTTCTGGATGTGGAGTTTCTAGTTGTGGAGTTTCAAGTTGTGGAGTTTCTAGTTGCGGAGTCACAAGTTGTGGAGTTTCTAGTTGTGTTGTTTCAAGTTGTGGAGTTTTGAGTTGTGGAGTTTCAAGTTGTGGAGTTTCTAGTTGTGGAGTTTCGAGTTGTGGAGTTTCTAGTTGTAGAGTTTGTAGCTGCGGAGTTTCTAGGTGCAGAGTCTCTAGTTTTGGAGTTTCTAGTTGCGAATTCTCTAGTTGAGGAGCCTCTAGTTGTAGAGTTTTTAGTTGTGGAGTTTCTAGTTGTGGAGTTTCAAGTTGTGGAGTTTCTAGTTGCGGCGTCTCAAGTTGTGGAGTTTTTAAATGCGGAGTTTCTAGCTGCGGAGTTTCTAGTTGCAGAGTCTCTGGTTGTGGAGTTTCTAGTTGCGGAATCTCTAGTTGTGGAGTTTCTAGTTGTGGAGTTTCTAGTTGTGGAGTTTCCAGTTGTGGAGTTTTTAGCTCTGGACTTTCTAGACATGAAATTTCTTGTAGCCGAGTCTCTATTTGTGGAGTTCGTAGTTGTGGAGTTTCTAGTTGTGGAGTTTCTAGTTGTGGAGTTTCTAGTTGTGGAGTTTCAAGTTGTGGAGTCTCTAGTTGTGGAGTTTCTAGTTGCGGTATATCTAGTTGTGGAGTTTCCAGTTGTGGAGTTTCTAGTTGCAGAGTCTCTAGTTGTGGAGTTTCAAGTTGTGGAGTCTCTAGTTGTGGAGTTTCTAGTTGCCGAGTTTCCAGTTGTGGAGTATCTAGTAGTGGAGTTTCCAGTTGTGGAGTTTCTAGTTGCGGAGTTTCTAGTTGTGAGTTTCTAGTTGTGGAGTTTCTAGTTGTGGAGTTTCTGGATGTGGAGTTTCTAGTTGTGGAGTTTCAAGTTGTGGAGTTTCTAGTTGCGAAGTCACAAGTTGTGGAGTTTCTAGTTGTGTTGTTTCAAGTTGTGGAGTTTTGAGTTGTGGAGTTTCAAGTTGTGGAGTTTCAAGTTGTGGAGTTTCGAGTTGTGGAGTTTCTAGTTGTGGAGTTTCTAGCTGCGGAGTTTCTAGGTGCAGAGTCTCTAGTTTTGGAGTTTCTAGTTGCGAATTCTCTAGTTGAGGAGCCTCTAGTTGTAGAGTTTTTAGTTGTGGAGTTTCTAGTTGTGGAGTTTCAAGTTGTGGAGTTTTTAAATGCGGAGTTTCTAGCTGTGGAGTTTCTAGTTGCAGAGTCTCTGGTTGTGGAGTTTCTAGTTGCGGAATCTCTAGTTGTGGAGTTTCTAGTTGCGGAGTTTCTAGTTGTGGAGTTTCAAGTTGTGGAGTTTCTAGTTGTGGAGTCTCTAGTTGCGGAGTTTCTAGTTGTGAAGTTTCTAGTTGTGGAGTTTCTAGTTTTGAAGTTTCTAGTTGTGGAGTTTCTAGTTGTAGAGTCTCCTGTTGCGGAGTTTCTAGTTGCGGAGTTTCTAGTTGGGGAGTTTCCAGTTGTGGAGTTTCTAGTTGTGGAGTTTCTACTTGTGGAGTCTCAAGTTGTGGAGTTTAAACTTGTGGAGTTTCAAGTTGTGGAGTCTATAGTTGTGGAGTTTCTAGTTGTAGATTTTCTAGTTGTGGAGTATCTAGTTGTGGATTTTCCAGTTGTGGAGTTTCTAGTAGTTCCGTTGCGGAGTATCTAGTTGTTGAGTTTCTAGTTGCAGAGTCTCTAGTTGTGGAGTTTCAAATTGTGGAGTCTCTAGATGTGGAGTTTCTAGTTGTCGAGTTTCCAGTTATGGAGTATCTAGTAGTGGAGTTTCGAGTTGTGGAGTTTCTAGTTGTGGAGTTTCTAGTTGTGGAGTCCCTAGTTGCGGAGTTTCTAGTTGCGAAGTTTCAAGTTGTGGAGTTTCAAGTTGCGGAGTCTCAAGTTGTGGAGTTTCTAGTTGTGGAGTTTCAAGTTGTGGAGTTTTGAGTTGTGGAGTTTCAAGTGTTGGAGTTTCTAGTTGTTGAGTCTCTAGTTGTGGAGTTTCCAGATATGGATTATCTAGTTGTGGAGTTTCCAATTGTGGAGTATCTAGTTGTGGAGTTTCAAGTTGTGGAGTTTCTAGTTGCGGAGTTTCTAGTTGCGGAGTTTTTAATAGCGGAGTTTTTAGTTGTGGAGTTTCAAGTTGCGGAGGCTCAAGTTGTGGAGTTTCCAGATGTGGAGTTTTTAGTTGTGGAGTTTCTAGTTGTTGAGTTTCTAGTTGTGAAGTCTCTAGTTTTGCAGTTTCTAGTTGTGGAGTTTCTAGATATGGAATTTCTAGTTGCCGAGTCTCTATTTGTGGAGTTTGTAGTTGTGGAGTTTCTAGATATGGAATTTCTAGTTGCCGAGTGTCTATTTGTGGAGTTTGTAGTTGTGGAGTTTCTAGTTGTGGAATTTTCAATTGTGGAGTCTCTAATTGCGGAGTTTCTAGTTGTGGAGTTTCTAGTTGTAGAGTTTGTAGTTGGGGAGTGTCTAGTTGTGGAGTTTAAAGTTGTGGAGTTTCTAGTTGTGGAGTCTCTAGTTGCGGAGTTTCTAGTTGTGGAGTTTCTAGTTGTGGAGTTTCTGAATGTGGAGTTTCTAGTTGTGGAGTTTCAAGTTGTGGAGTTTCTAGTTGCGGAGTCACAAGTTGTGGAGTTTCTAGTTGTGTTGTTTCAAGTTGTGGAGTTTTGAGTTGTGGAGTTTCAAGTTGTGGAGTTTCTAGTTGTGGAGTTTCGAGTTGTGGAGTTTCTAGTTGTGGAGTTTCTAGCTGCGGAGTTTCTAGGTGCAGAGTCTCTAGTTTTGGAGTTTCTAGTTGCGAATTCTCTAGTTGAGGAGCCTCTAGTTGTAGAGTTTTTAGTTGTGGAGTTTCTAGTTGTGGAGTTTCAAGTTGTGGAGTTTCTAGTTGCAGAGTCTCTGGTTGTGGAGTTTCTAGTTGCGGAATCTCTAGTTGTGGAGTTTCTAGTTGTGGAGTTTCTAGTTGTGGAGTTTCCAGTTGTGGAGTTTTTAGCTCTGGACTTCCTAGACATGAAATTTGTTGTAGCCGGGTCTTTATATGTGGAGTTCGTAGTTGTGGAGTTTCTAGTTGTGGAGTTTCTAGTTGTGAAGTCTCTTGTTGCAGAGTTTCTAGTTGTGGAGTTTCTAGTTGTGGAGTTTCAAGTTGTAGAGTCTCTAGTTGTGGAGTTTCTAGTTGCGGAGTATCTAGTTGTGGAGTTTCCAGTTGTGGAGTTTCCAGTTGTGGAATTGCGGAGTGTCTGGTTGTGGAGTTTCTAATTGTTGAGTTTCTAGTTGTGGAGTTTCGAGTTGTTGAGTCTCTAGTTGTGGAGTTTCTAGTTGTGGAGTTTCCAGATATGGAGTATCTTGTTGTGGAGTTCCCAGTTTTGAAGTATCTAGTTGTGGAGTTTCCAGTTGTGGAGTATCTAGTTGTGGAGTTTCAAGTTGTGGAGTTTCTAGTTGCGGAGTTTCTAGTTGCGGAGTTTTTAACAGCGGAGTTTCTAGTTGTGGAGTTTCAAGTTGCGGAGTCTCAAGTTGTGGAGTTTCCAGTTGTGGAGTTTTTAGTTGTGGAGTTTCTAGTTGTTGAGTTTCTAGTTGTGGAGTTTCAAGTTGTGGAGTTTCTAGTTGCGGAGTCTCAAGTTGTGGAGTTTCTAGCTTTGGAGTTCAAGTTGTGGAGTTTTGAGTTGTGGAGTTTCAAGTTGTGGAGTTTCAAGTTGTGGAGTTTCTAGTTGTGGAATCTCTAGTTGCGGAGTTTCTAGTTGTGAAGTTTCTAGTTGTGGAGTTTCTAGTTGTGGAGTTTCTGGTTGTGGAGTTTCTAGTTGTTGAGTTTATAGTTGTGAAGTCTCTAGTTTTGCAGTTTCTAGTTGTGGAGTTTCTAGTTG
>NW_027465372.1:0-29778 GCF_043290135.1 Rhipicephalus microplus | reverse complement strand
GGTAGGGGTACAAAAAAAAAGAAAGCAAGCAAAATACTTCCATGAAGCGTGCAAGATGCCTATTCAAACACCGTGGGAAGCCTCGGGAGCATTGTTGTCTCCGCGAAGATTTGATTGATGATTGATTTGTGGTGTTTAACGTCCCAAAAACACCATATGATTATGAGACACGCCGTAGAGGAGGGCTCCGGAAATTTCGACCAGCTGGGGTTCTTTAACGATCACCCAAATCTGAGCACACGGGCCTAAAAAATTTCCGCCTCCATCGGAAATGCAGCCGCTACAGCCGGGATTCGAACCCGCGGCCTGCGGGTCAGCAGCCGAGTACCTTAGCCACTAGACCACCGCGGCGGGGCAATGTTGAAATCGCGGCTGGTTGATCACACAACCTGGTTCATAAGCTAGTGCAACTAAAGTACGGCTTTCAACGAAGCGGAGAGCCATTCTGCTTCATAGCGGAAAAAGAGGTCTTGGACTGATCTTTTCCGCGTCGGGCTCGTGGCGTGGTTCTCCGGCTGCTCAAGCACCTAAGCGAGCGATTTCCTGGCACATTCCAAACAAAGCAAAATTGAAAACGCCAGAGCGGCGGCCACACCATGCGTCGAAAACGTTAAATTTTTGTTTCTGTCCCTCATGCATGCCACCGCTACTTTGAGAATTCATTCCATTTTGCCCGTTTCCAGAGCACGAAACTTTGTACCGAATCAAAGTTATTCGTGTAGAGCACGGAAAGCTAACAGTCTGCACCTCTTCAAAGTTGTTTCGGGAGATACGCCGGTAGAAACAAACGGAGCGTGCGCACCGGCAGCGTTGGTGTTGGATTAAGCCGGCTGTGAAAACCAAGACACGTGGGGGCATGCCGACTCACTGGTGCTGCTCCTTTTTCTACTTCGAGTGTTATAGCAACCGCAATCCAAACCAGGCTGCCGATGAACGCGTGATTGTCGAGGCCACGAACTTCGTCCTGCTGCACGGGTAGCTTAGAATTGCACCAACGCGAGCCACCACTGACGTCTCGGCCACCATGTTGAATTTGCGATCGGTTAGTCACATCACGTGCTTTGAGCTAGTGCATTCAAAGCCATAAAGCGGAAAGGCGTATCTCGAGGCGAAAAATTGGTCTAGGACAGATAGATTCGCGTGACCCTCGGGGCGTGGTTTTTCGGTCGCTTAGGTGGTGAAGGGAGTGAACTTCCTGTGAGATTTGCCACTTTGCTCCTTTCGAAGCCAAATGTAAAGGCGCCTATTGCGGAGACCATTGCCGCTTCCTGGCTCTTCGAAGCATAATGTGAACGCGTGTTGACTACGTCGTCCTCATATCGCTGTTTATTGGCACTTGAAACGTCATGGCGCGGTACTTCACTTCACCGCTCAGAGATGGCGGCACCACCCTGTTACGCCTAAGGCCACTAGATGAAAACTTGTTTTATCTATGGACCTTAACCACGCCTAGCCCTGCAAGTATAAGGCAGTGTTAGAGAGAATCGGTAAACAATTCAGTAGTGCGTCCGCAGCAGTCGTATGGATGCAGCCTCTCATTGCGAATGGCTGGCACGGACGGCTGCTATGGACGCGCAACTAAATCTGTCTGGTGATAGACATAAGGCTCGTTTGTTAAAACTCGTGTGTGTATCTGTGGCGTGTTGGGTAGAGCACCGACCACCTACTGCCGTGAACCGAGAGTATGGTGTTCCGATTTTAGGCGGAAGCTTTACTTCTGGTTTCTTTCTTTTTAGTCCGTTAACGTGCTTTTTAGCAACGTGTTGCCCGTGCTGAAAATTGATAAGTAAAATTATGGTGGAGCTCGGTATAAAACACTGTCGTGCCAAAATATTCATAACCTGTACGAATTCGAGTTTGACGTGTATCTGTCTTTTACAGGCGTAATTCCTTATTAGAGATACGAACTCGAGAGGTACAGTGATTTCTTGCGCTACAGAGGAGCGGAGGTTTGATCATGCGATGCGTGTGCTTCGCATTCAGGAATACCCAAACGTCAAGTCTGAACGAATGAATACTGCGACACAAAACGAAGATTTGTACCACAACATTGTTCCCAAGTTTCACCAATACAAATAAATTCATGACAATTTTGAATTTACTTAAAAGCGCAGGTATTGATAAAGAAAACGAAGATTGCGTAACATATTTTCAGCAATCGGTGAAAGTGCACAAACACCAACAAACGAAGAAAATAACAACACAAGTGCCTACTGACAACTGAAATTTGTATTCAAAATACGGAAAATATTTAGGTCAGAAACCACTTGCGTGTGACTTATCGCAAAAAGTAGCCTACAGATGGGTGTCAACATCCGCGATCGCTGCATCGTGTAATATGCTATAAAGAACCGGGCGGCCCAGCTGTCACCTACTTTAAAGTAAAAATTGCCCCCCCCCCCCCCCCCAGTAGGGAATTCTGAGGATTCGACTGCGGCGGTTCACGCGTGAGAACCAAGCGTTAGAAAAAAATGTTTTTTTTTCTTATACCGTGCAGACAATAGTGCCGTTCGCTGCACGTGTCATTTTTCTGTCACGAAAAAAACGGTATGCGTTTTCAGCCCTAGTAGATAGCGTGCCCGGTAAAAAATACTATAAAGTGAACAAAACGAACAGCGTTCCCGGCTCGGTGTTGGCGTTTCATAGCGGCTTCTCAACCGCACATTTTCGGATGCTCTTGAGAGTCGCCCAGTCAGCGAACGGTCGAGAGTGAGGTGCAGGCGGACTAGAAAGTGGGGCGCAGGGCAGAAAGAGAGTGAACGGTGAGAGAAGAGCGGCGAAGAACTGCACCTACCCTCTCATACACTCTCTCGCAGCACATTCTCTGGTTGCTAGAAAGAAGGGTAAGCATGCGCGGCTGCAGCTGTTGCTATGGGTGACGAGGTGCCGCGGACGCCACAGACAACGCCGGATGCCTGACATAGCCCGACTAAGAAATGCATTCCCATATAAAAGAATTGGCAGCAAAAAAAACACGCCTTTTTTATTTACTGCTTTTCTCTCAGAGTGTTCCTCAATAAATGTAGCAATCAATCATTATAGACGGATCCCAGTTTATTTGCTCCAACGCGTCATTTCAAAGCGTGCGAGCTCTTCGGCGTGTTTTCAATAGATGAATTGCAATTTTGTCAACGCCTTCACACAACGCCCGATGGACACCTTGCCGAAAGCGTCGCCTTGACCCATGTCAACTATACATAACAAAATAGCTATGCAATGGTATAACAACTAGCCTGCTTTGCCTGGAACACGAAAAATCGTGATCGACTAAAAGCTAAGAAATAACGCGCGTTACGTTCATTTCTAATAAAGCAGCGGCGTTCAATAGCTTTAACATGCCGTGCTCAAGTTTAGCGCAAAATTATTCGCGCTCCTCTATCTGTCACACCAATTTTTTTTTATTCCACTCTCACCGTTAAATACTACAACTACCACAGCTTTCCATGATCACAAGGACATGTTCCGTTAAATCAATCATTATTCATAGGCGTTACTCGTAGGAATAGTGAAGTATCGCTAAGCGTCCACATGGATACATTTACGTGATACATCTCTTTAGCTTTCAAAGACCGAGAGACTTTGTATACACTCTCTTGTATCCATGTAGAGTAAGCATTGGCCTACTGCTGTAAGGTGGCGTTTCACTTTTTTGTTATACATAATTCTAGGATAGATCGATGAAGAATGTTTTTTTCTTTCTCGGAACCCATAATGCCACCTTTTGCAAAAATAGTCACAAACATTTTAATAAGACACTTTCATCCTAAACGTTGTTCCTGGAATTTTAGGTGAGCATATCAATTTCGAAAGTAGTGCCTTACAAGCATTAAAGGAATCATGCCCAAACCTTCGAAGAGAAAAGTACACACACTAAGCAGCTCGGAGCGGCTGCGGGACAAACGCATTAGTGCGGCCCTTCTGGCCCCCTTGAGCGAAATTCTTTTATCAAATTTGAAAGCCGAGCTGTAAGGTTCGGCTCATCATGCAAGTTTGACTCATCAGTATTTCCAACCTGCATGGTGGGTTGCACTACCTCAAGATGGTTGGGCTGACGTACAGTGCTCACTTGATGCTTTCCGCGGGGAAGAACTTAGGTAGAACTTGTGGGTTATCAAAAGAAATACGGAGGGCACAGTAGTGAACTGCTTTGTGAGTTAGGTGACGCATAAGGATGGCCCATCAAGGTGTGATTAAACCTGTCATTGCATTGCCGTGATCCTAATTGAAGGCCGGTTTTTTTGAGGAACCAAGATTCTTTCGTGGTACAAAAAAAGAATGACACGTTAGCTTGTTGACGCTTCTTAGATTTTGAAGGCCAGAGACAGGTGGGAAAAAAGTCCTTCATAACAATATACAGTGCAGACAGTGAATACCTGCATACGCACTTGTATGCTGTGTCAAGTGTTTATTCACGTGCACGTGCTTTTTTATCTATGTATCTCGCGTCTTTTGAATAAAATATTTCATTTGTTAGTACGTCGTTGTGCTGTTTGTTAACCCAGTTGTTCAAGTTTTTAGCTCTTTCCTTGATAGCGGCCTACGAACTTGCCCACCAATCTATTCTTCGAAATTTCAGCAGTAGGGTGGGCGTATCATATTGGTCTACTCAATTTATATAGAAATAAAATCTTTATTGTCCCTTACACATGTCGAAAATGCCAGGAAGTATTGGAATATTGGGAGAGTTTCATAAAATCATCAAATCCTCGTTGGGCCCATTACTGCTTGGCATTCTTACGCAGGGTCCCGCCATGGTGGTCTTGTGGCCAAGGTACTCGGCTGTTAACCCTCAGGTCGCGGGATCGAATCCCGGCTGAGGCGAAATGGAGGCAAAAATGTTGTAGGCCCCTGTGCTCCAATTTGGGTGGAGGGTAAAGAACCCCAGATGGTAGAAATTTTCGAAGCCCTCCACTACGGCATCTCTCATAATCATATAGTGGTTTTGGGAAGTTAATGCCTACATATCAATAAATCATTTTTACGCGGGGTTCTAACTTGAAGGTGCCGATATCTCGCCCCGATATCTGATAAAAGGCCACGCTGCTCTAATATTCAAGATTTTTTGACAAGAGAACGGCGTCATCCTGATGGCTGCTATTACATTGCGTAAGGTTAAATTAAAGTGTTACGTGCTGGATTTCTTTCCACTTCTCAATAATTGGCAGAAAAAAACGTGAAATCTATTGCTGGCGACAAAATTATTGTACATAGTCCAAAAACTACATTGTTTCAGGGTTTACATTAGAAAGTTCCCGACTATTTGGTAACTTTATCTGGACATCAAGGAATGAGTCACTGAGGCCTGTCAATATTTTTAGGCCAGTTACTGCATGTGGCCTTTGTTTCATGCCCTTGTTTATTAGATAATTGGTACCACGTTTTTTTTTTCATTTTCACGACTGTGCTCATTAGCTGCTTAAAGCATTACTAAAGGTGAATCTAGGTGATGATTCAGCAAGTTTCATACTGTTGGCTAGTTTTGCATCGCCTCGTTATTTGTAACCGGTCAGTACGTTTGCACACTCATGCTCTAATGGCCGTTTGCTTTCTCACAGCAGAGAATAACTATACAACAGTATATCACGAGAAAAAGGCAATTATACACTTCGCAATGTTTCCTCTGGAGGCGCGCCGTCTCGTGGCGTGTATAGTGTGTACACGTCTCACTTCAAAAGCAGTACAGCTCAGTACGTGTACTGACTGACGTTAGTGATGGTGACTCGACAGAATACAGAAAGCAGATACGATCGTTCACTGAAATATTCACCACAGTCAAATGCACTTTTGGAAGGAAGACGCACACAAGCCTGCACCAATAGAAACGCAGTCTTGAGTGGCGTCATGAGCCTGATTGTATGTGTCTACGCCCCTTTGGAAAACATTGAAAAGTGCTTAAGCGGGACTGTTGCTTTTGTCATCGAGATCATAGGCTGCCGCGCTTCGGTTGTCTGGGTGGCGCTTCTAAGAACTTCCTAAGTAGCATCAAACCACCGCAAGGTTCAGTTGGCACAATTCAGAGTGGATATTTCTCTAATAAATATTCACCAGCAGGTCATACATGTGGTAAGCTAGTAATATTTAGAGTACCATTCATAGTTACAAAGAACACTCAAATGAGCACCTGATGCATTGGGACAATATAACTGCATGTAGATGAAAAAACATAGTTCATGCGTGGCACAAGTCAATCACAAGAAGTCCGAACAGTGAATCAGCAGCAGCAATATGTAAATACACGCCACAATGCTGCTAGGAATGAGCCAAATTCGGACACGATGCACGCGAAAGTGTTCTCTCTAACTGCAAACCCATCATTACATACTACTGGTTGCGATACAATTTATTTTTTGTATTTAATATGTTGCGTTATGGCTGATGATTTGGTTCCATGCAGTAACTTTATACATTCTACAATTGACACATTGTTGAACAATGTATAATATTGTGTCATCAGTGTGCAACACTTTTGTGATGTTCATGCTGCCACATGTGCCGGAACTACCCAAGAAACGTTGGGCACCCGTCATGTGTATCGACACACCTCTAGTCCAATTTTCTCAGTGTACTGTGTTCTTTTCGCACCGGAATAAAAAAAAATGTTTGCCTTTATTTTGTGATTTTGTTTCAATTTTTTTATTAGTACCCCATCAAGGCTGAGTGCGAAGAAAAAAAGCGTAGCTTCTCACAAAAATTGGATGGAGAGGGGTGATTCTGACACGGTGGACAGTCCCAGCGGCATGGGCACTGCGGTCGTGTAGGCCCTGTCATAGGAGCCCACTACCTGCTTTAGCCAGGGTGCAAACACATCGACGCGCGTGTAAACTCCCGGTACATTTTCTCTTGCGCAGCCGTGTCCGTATGAGACGATGCCCACTTCCACGTAGCGGTGCCCACCGCTAACTCGATACATGGCGGGTCCTCCAGAGTCCCCCTGAAGAAGAGAGAGTATGGCATTCATGACACGCGTGTTTTCGAGGAGGATATTTGGCATAGCATTGAATATGAAAGTGCACACCAGTTTTGTACGCGTTGACGAAAAAAAAAGCTACTAAATACGTTACTAAATATTAAAGAAAGAAGAATGCGTTAACACTTTAAGTTACCTCCAAAAAAAGGTAACGTGTTACCGTTACAGAAAAAGAAGTAATGGACGTTACCTCTGACATTACAACTCCATCAAAAGTTTATTCAATGTCTTTGCTGCAGGAACCCAGATTAGAATTTTTTTTATCTCATTTTTATGTTTCACATAAAGCTCACAACTCCAAGAATGCTTATATACCCAAAATGTTCTTTTACCTAGAATTTTTTGTACAAATGCAGCTGACTTTAGCAACATTACAGAAGCATAAAGATTCGTGTACGGTTATGTGCAAAGGCTTCTGGCTCATTGCCTTATGGTGAAGCCATTGTTCTTAATGTGACATACTTATGTCAAATTCAATCATACACACCATCCACAAAGAAAGCAAAGGCTCCTGGCTCAATGCCTTATGGTTAAGCTATTCTTCTCAATGTGACACACTTATGTGAAATTCTATCATACACATCATCCGCAATAAAACACCACTGAACTCTCAACAATTTACAGTAATAAGCTTTTGCCTGACCGTAGCAGCATCTCCAGTTAAGATTGTGGAAATCAAAACTGGTGATTCTGCCTCCAATATTACGAACTGAGCGCCAGCAGGCAATTGCGGAGGCCTGCTTAGGTACATCTATCGAATTGACGAAGAGTTTGGGGGAATCATTTCCCTGATTATGACACCATATGTCTCTTGGTAAGTACGTGTCGTCGCGTTTTCGCCACCAAAAATCATAGTACGTGCCTCATGGACACCGGAGCCCATGCCAAGACTACCTGCAAGGAAAAGGCCCATACTGACAGCGTGCTTGTACTAGCAAGCTAGACGCGGATTTTCTTAGTTGTGAAAAAAATGCTTCAATTACCTAGTAAAAGGAAACAAATATTTTGCATAGACATTTATTTGCACATTGCAGAAATTTGAAAGCATTTATTTGAGAGCGTTTAAGACCAGCTTCGCTTGCTGAGGAGTTCAATAGCGAGAAACGGAATTGCTGTTACAGAAATAAAGAAGAAAAATATGTTTTAAAAACAATGTTATTCAGCGCTATCATCTTTGTAGCATCTATTATGGAGGAGTTGTCATAAATTGTTGTGCATTTAGACTTTTATCGACAGTACTTTTCTCGCTCTTCGAATTTCAAACAATGTCATTTTGCTGTCTATTACGCATACCTATCATACACTAAATTTATTTTTTTGTAGCTGTAATATTTGTGTTTTTTGGTCATGAACATTGGAATATGACAGGCAATGAAATTAATACCTCTGTGTTGAATATGTTTGATAATTTCTGTCTCATTGTTATACACCTGAAAGAACAAGCTCCTTTCCGGGCTACAGGATGGTTTGTACATAAAACAGAATATGTTCTGTCGAATCTAAAATATTCCTTTTTGGATCCGGGTACCCGCAGCACCTCCACTACTTCAAAACGAAGTTTATTGATGTTGGTAGTGCCTCAGAAGGAGGCTTGTGCACCGGCGCAAATAAATCCCGTTTCACTTGGCAGGCTTCGCTGCTTGTTATACCGAAACTGCTCAAGTGAGGTTTGGCATCATACCTGGCAAGAGTCGGTTGCGGTCTTGTAGGCGCAATACATCACGCGACTGTCGAACCCGCGGTAGTCGGCGTAACATATATGGTTAGGTTGAACTGTGACAGTCGTATATTTGAGTAAGTGCGTGCCAGGTCCACCTGCAAATCAGTCAAAACAAAAGAAATATCGGTGGCGTGTTACACTTTAACAATTGCAGGCAAAAGCTCACAGCAATAAGTTATTCAATCCTGTAACGAACTTCCTGATTACTGCACCTACCGTGGTATTGCATTACCTCAGGAGATTGGTTCACGTTTGACCGATGAAAGATATAATACGATGGTCTAATCATGCGCCTAATCTTATGTGGTCACGATGACGGCAATGATTTCATTGATTTCTGAAATTATAACGCTGCCGCTAGGGGGTACGGCCTCTCCACTCACGTGGAGAAAATGGGGTGGTTTTTGATGCTCTACCGACGTGAGGCGTCCGACGTAGACGAGCCATCATCGCTGGTTTAATGAGCAGGCGAAGACGTACTGTGAAGAGTAGAAGTGCAATGTCGAGATGCGCCGTGGTAGGGGCGGCCAGCCAGCAGGAGAAAGAGGACGAGCACCGGTGGCTCGTAGCGCAAGGCGCTTGAATGTTCCTATGATTCTGGCTGGCTGGATGCCATGGCCACTGCTCTACTTTGGCATGTCGCTTCGGTCCTCAACTGTACGTGTTCGTATGCTATTTAAACCAGTGACTTCGGCTCATCTACGTCGGATTCCATCACGTCGATACAAATTGTTGACTACGGACACACGGGCAAGTGACTGGCGCTCCGGCCAGTCTTGTTCCAGCCAGCGCTAGCCTCGCAGCCACTATTCAACTCCCCTCCCCCCTTCACCATTTCGGACATCTCGCCTAGAGTCATGGTTCAAGAATTTCGCAATGGTATTGGAGTACAACAGCATCTGGCTCCAATAATTCATATACGAGTTACTAGACTATATCTTTCGCGTGACCTCAAGCGCCACTTCACGCACTTCTGGAGCTCCCGCCCTTACGCTGATCTGCAATATGCCGTGCTCCGCTATTATGGCATCATACATTGCTTATTTTAAAAGAGAAACCCTGGTACTTGAATCTCTTTCATCTACCTGCACGCCTGCTGCATCACGGCAAACTCAAACTGATCTCCTGCTAACATCAGTGGCTACAACGGCGATGAAAGCCATCCTACCACGTTCATCGACCCGTCGTTTGAGAGAGCCACAGCCTTGGAGTCCATGGTTTTTTCCTCCGGCGTGCCGGTTTTGCCACCTCTCTCAACCATGGATTCAGTAGCGGCAACTATTCCACGCACCGTCGGAATCGCTGCGGAATCTTGCTCAGCTGCACCATCTGCCCCGGGCGATTCGACAATCCCCACCCAGCCAGCTGATGCAGCTGTCTCAACACCTATGAAAGCCCGTGACGCCACTCACAACATGAACTCAGGGCCCGCTGTCAAACTGCACACCTTCAAGTTTCTTACCACACCGGCGCCTGCTACTCAAGTTCTCGTAGACTGCCAGCCTCATCACAACTTTTCCTCCTACGTCTAAAGTGACAGCTAAGATTTTCAAGACCTGCCTGCGAGGATTTGCTCGCACTTGCGTGAGGAGCCATGCCACGCGCACTGTCGCCAATGCCACTGTGCACTGTACCTCAATACTTAGCACAATACCATCCGCTGTATTGGCAGCCATTCCTCATCACCGCTGACGTCTAGTCATCAAGTCAGGAAAGGCAGCGTCCCATCCCGGCGCTGAGCCATGCCCCCACGACAGGACGTCGAAAATTGCCTCCTTTTACAACTTCCTTTTTTATTAACCTCTCTCGCGCTCAGTCACGCCTAGGTGCAGTGGACGGCCCTTCGTCTGTACAGATCGTGCATTGCGCTGTCCACAGACGCACCATTGTCGGCACTCAAGAAGCTATAACGTGCGTTGCTTGTTGCGACGTCGACCGCGGCGTTCGCACCACTTTAACCACCACCATTTTCTACGTGCCCCTCTGCTTTGCTCGCTGCTGCTAGTGAGGTGCAACCATTGGGGTACCCGCCTGTTGAGTGGTTGAGAATGCCGCCCCCCAGAACTGTCGGATTCCTCAGGCAAGCACGTGCTGAGGTGCTCAAAAACGGCTTGGCTCCTTTAATAGGGTCTATTACGTCGACGTGGCCGGATCGTAACCGACGGGTTACTACATGGCGGAAGTGATATATCAAAGAACGCAGGTTTCGCTTTCAAAGCCACAAACTCAAGTGAGGCGGAAGAGGTGACCATCGCATTGACGGTATGCTATTCTAAATCCCAACAAATAGTTAAGGACTCTCGAAGAGCCTGCGAGAGCTAACTGACAGGGGAAGTTTCTCTGCTGGTCAATATATTATTATATAAAACAGAGCATCAGATATCGCAATCCCACTCCAAAGCAGCTTATAATGACTTCGAGACAACGGGGTGTCCAAAATAACGAGGCTGTACATGCAGCAGACCCCGCGCCTATTTCCCTAGAAGTGTGTCGTGGCCCTAATAGGCATGAACGTTCAACATCTTTAATACGGTTCTGAGAAATCAAAACCTACTACATTGAGCAACGCCACTTCTATTACACACCAGCGAAGAAGCTCTAAATTGAAGAAGAGTGCCCAGCGATGCTCACAGACGAAGACGCAGCTCTGTCCTGCCATACCTAAATACTATAACCCCAAAATAAGTGGGAGTGCCACACTTTGGTGAAGTGGCCAACAATTACCATATGATCTCGGCCTGCCAAATGAACCGAAAGTTAGCCCCAATTCCCAACCCCGCGATAGAGGAAGATGACCCTGCTGAATAGCTTAAAAGTAGAGCAACAGCGAACAATGGTCCAGCGGGCTTGGATGGCGACTTCGACATTTGACGTACCAGATTAGGAATGTTGACCAGTGCAATGGGGATAAGGGCTATCTGGTGCTGGCAGTTTAAATAAAGGTTGTTTTCCTCCTCCTCTTTACGCCTTCCACTTTGACGACACTCGGACTTCCCAGTAGATGCTCTAGGAACTGCTGTGCATGTTCTTTGTGTTTATATGTTTTTTCGACTTCTTTTAGTATAATTTCTAATTGCGTAAAACGCTAGGCGCCGAGCTCATCAAGTGCCGCGCTTGTGGTGGCCAGTCGACAGGAGAAAGACGACGAGTGCCGATGGCTCATGGCGCGAAGCGCTTAGTACGTGAGTGTGCTTCTGGCTGGCTGTACGCCACAACTGCTGCTGTACTTCGGCTTCTCGCTTCCATCCTCGACTGTACGTCTTCGTCTTCTCAATGAACGAGCGACGACGGCTCCCGTACGTCGGAGGCCGTCACGTCGCTACAATGCGAAGTAGCTAAAGGCGAAGTTCAGTCAGGTGTGCGGCATGAAACCCTTACTCCGCATGCGCGCCCTCTTCCCCTGTTTTCTCTTCTACGCTCCCCCCCCCCCCCCCCGTCTCCCTCATCCAGGAAAGGCAGACGCGAACACACTAGCTTGTGCGGGCCTGCGTAAGTGGCTGTGTAAGAGGCAGTGCCGTCTCGGTTTACACTTTCTGAGCAATCGCGTGAGCGTGTCTGGGGACGAGATTTTGCAGACGCGTGACGAACCCACGTGCCGTGCTCCAACAAGAGTCCGGGCGGAGTAGCAGCAACAGAGACTACAATGAATTCGTGGTGTGGTCCACTTGCAAGGACGCGCTAACGTCGGGTACGGTGCCCGTGATGAACGGAACTTTAAGTCGCCCGACGGAGTGCTTCGCATGCTAAGCATAGTTCTTTTTAGTGGAATGTGATTTGTTTTTTTTTTCAAATTAAATATCATGAAAGTCTCGTTCACGTGCCTCGCGTAGGCGACCGCCAACGTAGCTACGTACAATTCTTTGCTTGAAGGGATGATATTTAGCTGCGTGAAACACGTTAATAGAGTTGACTTTCAAGCAGTACCATTCAAAGCAAATACGACGATAACTTCGAACTTCTGTATATCAGTTTTCGCACTAAACTTGCTAAGAAAGAGAGAGACAGATGTAGAGAGAGAGGCTCTTTATTTAAAGGCCGAGAATTCAGCCGGCGTGTGTATAGTGAAGAAAAATACAGGTTTGCTTCTGTGCCATGATGGGATACTTTAGGCGTTTGCTTTGATGTTGAATTATTTCGAATTTACACCGCACAGGTAATTAGTGCACACCATACTTGACATTGCTGAAATACGGATCATCTACTAAAGAGCGAATGTGACGCAGGTGCGTTCTTTCATTCTTTCGTTCACTTATTTTGCTGCGAGTAATTGGGGCGGGACACATGCAAGGTTTTCTACAAAACCTCTAAACGAATCAGCTTACGGCTGTTTCATTAAGTAAACGCAGCGCTGCTTATAGCTTGAGTTGTCACATATTCAGCAGCTTCGTCTCCACTCCCCCTGCTGGAACGCAGGAACAGTATGTCTGCACGGGGCGTCACAGCGTTATGGAAAGACTCGTGATCAGCAGTAGTTATCCGCAGTAGTTATCGCGAAAATGGGGGATATGCCTTGGAGTGTGTACATCTGACTGTCGCAAACGTCTGAAATTTCGCCCACGCGCTGTTTCATCAAAATGAGGTCGCCTTGACTTTTAAGAGAAATTTCCCTTCACTTAATTCTGCGGCAAGGGTGCGATCGATGCTTCCCCACCCCTGCGGCAAACGACAAGTGTCGGGGAATGGCATTTATAATAGGGATGTGTACGGCCCGAAAAAAATTGACTGCTTGGGTAGTTGACCTTGATTAAGCAGTAAAAGATGTTTCTTTATTCTTTATTCAAAAAAGACCTTACAGGCCCAAGAACAGGGCATTGGGTAAGGGGGGGAGGAATCGGAATGGTACAGACAGGTAACGAACAGTTTACAGGCAGGATCAGTGCAAGAACAACGAAAAACTATATATATATATATATAAATGAAATCACATTTTAGGTAATACAGGGCGAGGTAAATTTGAGGGAATACAGCACTTGTTGATATGAACTTGGCGACAGAGGGATACATTTTAAAAATAAAAGACAAGGGGAATATAAATCACCGTTACGCAATGCACTCAAAATACAGAAACAGGGTCACATGGTGAACAGAGTGAGTAGCTGACAACGAAATGTATCGGGATTAGATATGGAGGCAATTCTTCTGGCGTTCACACTACTTTTGATGAAGCTGTGGAAATTTATGCTGTTCTATCTGCTTTATTGTGTTGTAAGTCGCGAAAGAGACTCACTTCCCGTCACATTAGGTTTGGCGCAGGGTAGTGTCCTCGGCTTTCTCCTTTTTAATATATATAATAATGACATTCTTAACATTGTTGAAGTGTTGTCGAGATTTGAATATCTGCCGATTGCATGCTTTTTAAAGACAATATTTCTGTCAGTGACCAAATTAGTTTACATAGTAGTTCGAATAAAATTCTTGAATGGTGCAAGCACTGGAAAATCACACTAAACACAGGTAAAAGCCTAATATAGCGAATGGCACACAAAAAATGACCTTTGCTTCATACGTATGAATTAGGTTCATCCTTCCTGCATGATATAAACCAACACAAGTGTCTAGGAGCCACCTTTAACAACACGTTAACATGACATCACCTCATAAGTAATACTAGCACCTCAGCCTTCTAAATTATTCCTATCGAGGCACAAACTTAAAAAGCACCAATTGATGTAAAACTAGTATGCTAATATACCTTAATTAGAAAAGCAGAGACTGAAATTTCTTAAACTACTTCAAACGAACAGTTTAACGCTAGATTCATCTCTATATCTATGGCTTTCCTTAACCCGAACCACTCGTCACTGTAGGCAAGATGTATTGACACCGTATTTCGCAAGAACGAAACATTTGAGAATTCTTTTTTCTCTCATGTCATAACCAAACGAAATTGTGTAATCGAATCGACTCTATAGTGCTAAATATTATTTAAGCTTGCATATAGCTTCGCCAAACATGTTTTTCACTCTATTTCTGTAATATTGTATATAGTTTCCCGAAACACATTTTTTACTCTATTTCTGTAATACTGTTCTTGTTTCGCTTGTTCTTTTTATTTTCTACACTTTCACTGTTCTATTAATATATTGCCCTCCCTGCTCGAAATGCGTGTCACCTGTAAGTGATAAACAAATAATAAATAAAGAAATATATCTATCAGTTCCCTCAAGTATATGCGTCTAAACTCGCAGACATCCCACTTTATTATCTTTCTTAAAACTTTTTTGAGTCCCTGCTATTAATACACAGGTAGGATGATCCAGTGTAAGAGTTTTCCATTTTTCAGTTCCACTGTTTTAGGGGCAAAGCTCCTCTCATGCGTCACGCGTAACCGAGAAAAGAAGAGACGAGAGAGAAAAAAGCGCCAGGGCGACATGGAAGGCGCAGCACAGTCACAGAGAAAGCTAGAAAAGTGGCCTTATAGAACTTTTATAAACACTCATAAAGTAACCGCTGCAAGCACACTTGCTTTATACCCACTACGGCATTAATAATAAAAATTTTTGGGTAGGAGGCCAGCATTCGCTATGCTTTTTTTTGTCAATCTTCTGAGAAGTGTGGTATCCGCTAAACCCTTGCACGGAATTTCGTGCCATTTTTTCAAGCAGGGACTGACAACAATGAAGAATAATTTCAGAAGTGAGTATGCAACAAAGTTAATATGTGAAGAGGAACAAGCTTTTTGTATATGGTTGAAGTATTGGACGACCCACACGTTGCGCTATTCGCATTGTGCGACTGGTTGTTTTCTTGGTGTTTGAAACGCTTTATAACTCGTATTTACGCGATCACTTTCCCGACATCAAGCCTGCCAACGAAAGTTTACCAGCAAGTCCCAAGCACTGGCTTGGCGAAGACGACGTTCTGAACGGACGCGTTTTTCATGTTCTCCGCTTCGAAGGATTTATCGGCCATGGGCCGAGGTGCTGCTCAGGCTTCAGCCAGCGGCAACGACTATCGTGTTGTACTTCCTCGCCTTCCCACCGGTAAGCTTGTTGTGGACTCTGTCTTTCTACATGCGGACTTAGCTGGTCGCCCCTACCGGGCTCAAGATTTTAGAGATGCTCTTCGGGACATCATTGACTTGAAGGAAATAAGCTCCATAGGTCAATTTCAAATGTCTCATGTTTGGATGGTCACATGCAAGTCAACGCTGACGAAAACAAAGTTGGTCACAAGAGGCGAATGTTTCGTCAAAAGTCGTCGATGCCTCGTTATAGACCCGGAGCCCACGGAAGTGAAGTTGAAGCTTATGTGGCTTCCTGAGCGCTTGGAGAACGCCTATGTGTGTGAGGCACTGCAAGCTTTTGGGAAGGTCAAGACAATATCACAAGAAAGCTGGAAAGTAGCGGACATGGAACAAATGCGGACGCTAAATAGGGATGTTGTTTTGTCCCTTGCTGATGGAGTTCGCATTGCGGATATTCCTCACATTCTTGTTGTCTGCGGAGTGCAAAGCCTCGTCCTGATACATGGCCGCCCACCACTTTGCCTTCGGTGCAGTAAGGTTGGACACATCCGTCGAAACTGCAGGACCCCTCGCTGTGACAACTGTCGACGCTTCGGTCATTCGGCCGAAGATTGTGTTATGACATACGCCAACAAGCTGCGACAGCACACAAAACAGCCAGATGATAACCTACAAGAGCATATTATGGATGCCACCGAGGTTTTGGATGCAACGGGAGACACTCCGTCAATGTCATATGCTGCAAGCTCTACCACAAGGAATCCAGAAGAGGAAAGAAAGTCACTCGCTGTTGACACAGTTGAAACTTCTGCGTGCAAAGAGCCAAGTGAATCATGCAAGCAGCATACCCAAAACGACTCCGCACCACCCCTAGCACAAGTAGGAGTTCCTTTGGAGAGTGCTGTTGCGCTGACCCATAAAGATGCCGAAGAACCACCAGTACAAGATAGAGACTCTGGGCTAGATGCCGCAGAAAGTTCATCACCTGCTTGCGCTGCAGCTCCGCAGCAGCTTTTTCATCATGATGCAGTGTCGGAAGATGATATGCAGATCTCTACGAATACAGCAATACTGAAACGTCGCGCATCATCTAGCTCGGATTCAAGCAAAGGGAGTGACCCAGCGTCAGTGACTAGGGAGTCACGCCGTCGCCGAAAGTCCGTGCCAAAGGGGAAGTGTCGCCGATCCCGATCTAGGAGGCCTGCTGGGGGCTCACGGGAAGCCTCAGCGCCAACTCTTGGGACTGATCAAGTGGGACGATAAGCGAATTAGAAGGTAGTCACCATGGCGCAGTCTGAGCGACTCATATTTGCCACCTTGAACGTATGCGGCCTTAGGTCTTCGCAGAAACAAGCACAACTCCGTAGACTTCTCAATCGGAAGCGTCTCGACTTTGTCGCCATCCAAGAGACAAAGATCGAGAGCGAGGAAGAGACCGAGAGGGCCCTGCGGCCTTTTCTGTCTCAGTTTAATGTGTGTGTCTCACATGCTAAAGGTTTATCTGCGGGCTGTTGGTTGTTTCTGAGAAAAAGCCTACCCTGTTCAGCATTGTGCACTAGTGTTGATGAAGAGGGCAGGTATATATGCTGTGATTTTTTGTTGCAAGGAGTGCCATGGAGAATTATCAATCTATATGCGTTTAATGATGTTCCGAAACGGCTTGAGTTATTTGAAAAAGTGCGTAATTTAATTGACGTCGACAGATGCACGGTACTTATGGGAGATTTCAACTGCGTATGTGAAGCTATTGATCGTTATAATTCGTCTGGAAAGAGAGACAGGAGTGGTGAGCTTTTATCCGGTATTGTAGATAATGCAGGACTAATTGACATTGGGGTCTCGAATCGGGCAACAGCATATACAAGAGTACAAGGCAGCTGTCATGCTCGCCTTGACCGGATTTACGTGTCCTCATCACTCCTATCTTGTAAAATTTCCTGCAGCACCGAAGCTGTATCATTCTCAGACCATTGTATTGTCATAGCGCAAATTGGCGAAAATCGTCACAAACAATTCCGTCCCCAGTGGGCCCTTTGGAAAATGAATGCGAAGCTCCTCTGTGATCAGGAATTCATGAATTGCGTCCAGATGGCATTGAGGCAATCTTTTTCGATTGGTTTTCATATCTTCGCTGCTTGGGAGCTTTTTAAACAAGAAGTTCGCTCTATAGCTTTAGAAATTGGGGCTGTTAAGTCTTTCTATAGAAAGAATGATGAAAAGATACTTGTTAAAAGTCTTTGCAATCTTTATGAGATGGAATGCGAAATGCCGGTAAAGTACATCAAAGATATTGAGAATATTAAGTGCCAACTACAGAGATATGATGCTGCTCGCTACCAAGGGGCACGTATTAGATCTCGGAACCAGCGCACTTTAAATTCTGAGCAACCGACGCTCCAAGCTTTACTTGATGAGCAACGCCATGCGATTTCTAAAGTTATTCCAGACTTGTACTTTAACGATGTGCTCATAAAAGATAACGGAGACATTACTTTGGCGTTCGAAACGTACTATAACAGCGTATTTAGCTCTCTCTCTGATGATCCTGACGCTCACCTCAAGGCTAGTTTTGTTTCTCTTGTGAACCCCTTGAAGGACAGTGATTGTGAAGTCATTAATGGGCCCATTACTCTACAGGAAATCGAGCAAGCAATCGACAACTTGCCTTTATTGAAAACATCAGGGCCTGATGGCATCTCAGGCGAATTTTACAAAGCTTTCAAGAAAACGCTTGCTCCTATATTGCTGAATATTTTTCAGATGAGTTACGACATGGATACACTCCCTCAATCTTTTTGCAAAAGTCACACTGTGTTAATACCGAAAACAACTGACAAGGAAAAACTTCGCTTCGTTGAGGGCTACAGACCAATATCGCTGTCAAATGTGGACTACAAAATTTTCGCAAAAGTATTAGCAAATAGGTTGCAATTTGCTATGTCGATCCTCATTGGGTCTCATCAGACATGTGGGATCAGAGGACGATCCATACAAACCAATATACATGTCGCTCGAACAATGCTTCAATACTGCCATGGTTCTCAAGAACATCTTGCAATGCTACAGGTAGACCTTGCAAAAGCTTTTGATCGTGTTCGTCATTCCTTCCTTTTTTCTCTTCTCGAACAAGCTAATGTTGGCAAAGTTGTTCTTAAAGGCGTTAAATTATGCTATATTGAATGCTCAACTCGTCTGATAGTTAATGGTCAACTCTCCAAGCCAGTTTCTATTCGCTCTTCAGTAAAACAGGGATGCCCGATGTCACCTCTTTTATTTGCACTTTATCTAGAACCACTGTGCTTAAGCATAATACAGTCGAGTTGCATTCATGGCTTTAGAATATTAGGCAGTGAGGTTAAAGTATTGGCTTATGCAGATGATGTCGCATTCTTTTGCACAGATAAACCAAGTGTCGAAAATGTGGTATATACTATTGAAAAGTTTGGCGTAGTATCAGGAGCTCGTTTAAATGCCTCTAAAAGTTTAGGACTGTGGTTTGGCTTGTGGGGTAGCACACCGAATCACTTTGCAGGGATTAATTGGACAAGAACTCCTCCAACATACCTCGGTGTACCATTGCATGCATATAGATTCAGTGCGCATTACTGGAAGGAACGTGTCCCTAAGCTTGAACGACAGGCCCAGACATTTGTGCCCTATCGACTTTCGATATTTGGGAGAGCTGAAGCTTGTAATACTTTCTTAGCGACAAAACTTTACTATGTATTGCAACTTATTCATTGCGCAAGATTCTATATACAACGCTTTCATCGAATTTTCGCTATTTTCATATGGTCTTCGACTTTTGAGCCCATGCGTTGTGATAATATATTCAAGCCAGTTAGTGAGGGCAGGTTAGGACTAAAACACCTTTATCTATGGCAAATAGTGTCCCGATTCTTCTTTTTTCGAGACAATTCCCATCCTGTAATCCGTTCCTTCTTGCAGGTTACACTTGTTGATTGCTTACCAGATTTAATTGTTTCATCCAACTTCTCCGAACGCCCATGCTTGTGGGGATTCATGCAGGAAGTTTACCTCGCAGTTCAGTTCCTTAAAGCTCGCTTCTCTGTAGAATACCTGTACTCAGTAACGCGCAAGGTGCTTTATAAGGACCTACTGAGTACACTCTTCCCATCTCCATTGTACCGTTCACTGTACGCCAATCTTCCTGGTCACGATGTGTTGAAGCGAGTGCGCAAAATGTACATTCCACCAAATTCAAAAACATTCGTCTATAAACTCCACTCTGAAACATTAGCGGTAAACACATGGTTAGAAAGAAAAGGTATTTTATTCCGTCTGTTAACTGCCGTCTATGCGATGTGCCGGAAACGATTGAACATTGCTTTGTTAGCTGCAAAGATGCCATACTATTTTGGGATGTCCTTCAGCGAGCACTGAAAAAACGTTTCGTCATTAATTCTCACACAATACGTTATCTTCTGCCAGCAACACTTGATGAAGTACCTTATGATATGTTTTTCCTCATGGGTTTGCACAGCTTGTGGAAGACACAAATGCAAGACCGCAATGCAGAGCCCACCACCTCTTCAAGCGCACACTTCATTCAAATGGCTATCCACCTAAAAAACATCTACGACGAGCTAGACTTTAGACCGGACTGGTACTCCGTCTTAGATAACTGTTTGACCTCACCCCTTTTTTGTTTGTATAACACGATGTGAAGAACTCTTCATGGGAGGAACTCACGCTGTGTTAGCCATTTAGTTTTTTGAGTAACGCTTGAGCGCTTACTTTGGCGATTTGATTGTACTTTTGTTCGCTTGATATCGTCTTTATTGCCCAAGTACTTAATTAAATACCATAAAAAAACTGGCTTGGCTCAGTGGTATAGCACTGGGCTGGCACCCAGCAGACCCGGGTTCAAGCCGCACTGTGTCATTCGTTCTAGTTTTTTTTTAAACTTTTGTGTGATGTGGTTATGGACAGCGGCGACGGTGGTGGCAGCAGCGGCGGCGGAGATATACTGCGCGCGTGACCCGAGCTTTTATCTCATAACAGCTTTCGCTGTAAAAAAAAGGCAGTGTGTCTCAAACAGTATAAAATACGGCGCTGTCTCATGAAAGTACATATAAAATGCAGCTGAGTGAGAATATTGTAGATGACGTTGTACCGCTTCTCTCCTATTGGCTGCTGCGCGGGCTGTGCCTGGGTCCGCAGAGAACGAGTGCCCCTCTCAGTCTCCTGGACAGCCACCGTACGTGGCGGATCGTTTGTGGGGCATGGACGAAGCAGAGCGGCGGGTGCGTTGAAGACGCTTGCGCTCGGCTTTCTTGGCTCGCGTCCCGTCGGTGTTACTCACGTGCTGTCTGCATTTTCGAACGCTATCGGACGCATGGATGCATGCATTGGTGGGAGGACACATACACAGACGAACGCTTAGCCCCACTTATTCTCATCCACTCAGTGAAATGCTGTGAATTTTTTCTACCAAACATGTTTGTATTTGGAATTGTTTACTTTAGTTGGCGTTTCTACTAACCTGGTTGATTTTCTTTGTTTACAACGGGTACATCAGTATACATCAATATATCGTTTTAGCTCGTTTGTTGTCTAGTTTTATTACTTCTTTAAAACATAATTTTTCAGTAAGAAAGTGATTTTCAGTTTACTTCTATTCTTTTTTATTTACTGCAGAAAATTTCCTTGCATCCTAGAGTTTTGAGACCTTCTGGATATTGCGCCACAATGTAAGATTTTCACGAGTGAATCAATACATTATCCTTCGAGAGTAGAAGCCTGCGAGTCCGCTGCAACGCGATTGCTTTAGCGGTGAGGCCTCAATAAAGTGTACAGCATTGAATAACAACTATTGTTTCTTTCTCGAATTTTCCGTGAGCGACGTAAGCAAAATGGCTCGAGTCACTTGCGGGTCAAGGCACGTTGCCGAGCGAGTTGGTTGGGCTTCATCCTCCATATGGGTATAGCGCACCACGAAAAGCACACAAAAGAGACACATACACACTGCGCTATGTGTTGATGTGTGTCCCTTTTGTATCCTTGTCCTGGTACGCTATACCCAAATGAAGGATGCACTTGCGAGCCTTGCATGAGGACGTACCTGCGCAGTTCGCACGGAGCCTAGCTCATGTTTCTTCGATACTACAGGAATATCACGTTCATGTCCAGACAGTACTGAAATGTGGCAACGTGAAAGCACAAGTGACATCGCTAGAAGTCAGATTGCCATAACAGAAATGATTGATTGTCCAGAAGCCCTTGGTATTGAGAGCATTGAATATTCGATAATGATGCACCTGGGAGAGCGTATTTTATGACGCCCGTAAAATTTGTGCCCTATTTTTCCATACGACAACGCTGCCACCAAAATTGTGAATTCATAAAATCCTAGCTTGAAAACAGTACAAAAGCTAACAGTTACGTGTACGACTACAATAGATGAGTGAAGCTCCTTAGAATTGGGACGCAAACGGCCATGCACCTGCTCTCGCTGCTGGTTTTCAAGAAGGCTGTAAGGTGGTGAGCGGGTGGAGACAGCGTCTGCTGTCCCCGGTGGCAGGAACAACTGGGCGACTGTGTGTGTGGTGAGTACAGCGCGACTTGAGCACGCCTATTCAACGAATCAACCACCGGGCAGATGGCAGGTGTAGAGGTCGCCACCCTTCAGTCATTTAGTTCGGCTGCCACTAGCATGTGGCGCCCCTGAGATTGTATATATTCTGCCCCGAACAAAGTGGGAGGGCCCTTTTGCGTTATCTGAGCAGCTGTCGTGCGTATCGTCTCTCTCCGCTCGTGCTCCGGCACGCTCGCGCGGGACCGGACACAAGACATGGTGTCAGAAGTGGCTGCGTAACGCCCCCTCATCCCGAACTCGCCTGTACCGCACGACGATGGCCCTCGACGGAGTGGCGCCGAAAAAGCTCAGCCTCAACCTCCAGCCGCCCGCACCGTTCGACTTTGTGAACCCGGGAACCTGGCCAGCATGGCTCAGCCGCTACGAGGACTACGCCGTCGTTTCCGGCCTGACTCAAGCATCCGGCGACATGCAGGTACGCTCGTTGTTGTACTGCATGAGGCCGGAGGCCCGCCCACTTCTTGAGACATTCTCGCTCGACTTCCCTGCATTGCCGGCCAAGCTCGACCCCGTCAACAGCCTGCTCACTGGACCTGGCGGTCAGCCGCTGCGCGTGCTGGGTTCGTACATGGGGAGACTTCGGTGGCAGGGGAAAATGAGCTCTCAGCGCTTGTACGTGATCCAGTCTCTCACCGTACCTCTTCTTGGACTGCCGGCGCTTCAAGCTCTGGAAGTTGTAAAGTTTCTCGACGAACTTCAGACTCCGAAAGCAACATTGCGTGCTGAGCTCTTCCAGGGATTGGGCACCCTCAAGGACGAGTACACTATCCTTCTGAGACCTGCCGCCGTACCCTTCTCCCTAAGTGTGCCTCGCTGGATTCCCATCCCGCTACGCGGGGTCGTCCGTCACGAGCTTGACAAACTGGAGGAAGGAGGCGTGATTCGCAGGGTCGACAACCCAACCCCGTGGTGCTCTGGTCTCGTTGTAGTACAGAAAGCCGATGGTTCCTACCGGCTGTGCGTTGACTTGACTCAGCTGAACAAGGTTGTCCTTCGGGAACGCCCCATCCTACCAACGGTAGAGCAAGTCCTTGGCCTCCTTGGCGACGAAACAGTTTTCTCCAAGCTGGATGCAACAGCCAGTTTTCATCAGGTTAAACTATCTGCAGACTCCCAAGAGCTCACAACGTTCATCACCCCATTTGGCCGATACTGCTTCTGCCGGCTCCCCTTTGGCATCACCTCCGCGCCGGAGTACTTCCAAAAACAGATGGCCAGGATCCTGGAGGGCCAGGAAGAAGTCGCCAATATGATAGACAACATTCTGGTCTTTGAGCGCACCCGCGAGGAGCACGATGCCAGACTGAACCAGGTGCTCTCTCGCCTTGCAGAAGCAGGCATCACGTTGAACCAAGACAAGTGTCGTTTTAGTGTCTCCGAAGTCTCCTTCCTAGGAGTCCTCGTTTTAGCACAAGGCATCAGGCCAAGTCCAGACAAGGTCGAAGCAATCAAAGCCATGGAGGCTCCAACCGACATTGCAGGTGTCCGGCGACTGCTCGGAATGGTGAACCATCTTGCCCGGTTTTTGCCTTGCATCTCGGAGGTCATAGCTCCCATCAGAGCACTTCTAAACAAGTCTGCGACTTGGGTGTGGCAGCATGAACAAAATGCTGCATTCGAGAAAATCAAGGAACTCCTGACATCAGACCGTTGCATGGCCAAGTACCATCCATCATACGCCACCCCAGTTTCGGCTGACGCAAGCTCATTCGGACTGGGCGCAGTCTTGCTGCAGACACAACCCTCTGGAGAGCGCCGCCCAGTTGCGTTTGTTTCGAGATCAATGACCGAGACAGAGCAGCGTTACAGCCAGACAGAAAAGGAAGTATTGGCAACAACATGGGCTATCCAACGGTTTGACGAATTCGTCCGCGGCATCACCTTCGATGTTGAGACAGATCACCTACCACTCGTTTCTCTCTTCGGCAAGATGGAGCTGGACATGCTGCCGCCTCGCATACAGAGGCTCAGGTTAAAGACCATGCGATACCAGTTCCGAATGCTCCACGTGCCAGGAAAGCTGTTAGCTACGGCAGATACCTTGTCACGCATCACCCAAAAGGCGTCTCTCCCCCTGGACACCGTGGAATTGTTTGCAGCTCAAGTGGTCAGCAGCATGTCAGAAGCCTTGCCACTAAGCCCAGAGGACGTGCGACAAGCACAAGAGTCCGATGGCGAATGCAGAGCCCTCACCTTCTTCTGCCAGAATGGTTGGCCACATAAGTCCAAACTGCCACTGCACCTCTCCCAGTATGCCTCAGCAGCAGATGAGCTCTCTGTCTGCGACGGTGTTCTACTGAAAGGCGCCAGGATGGTCATCCCACATTCTTTTCGGCCGGCTGTTTTGACGCTGTTGCACGAAGGACACCAAGGCATCAACAGGACGAAAGCTCTCGCTCGAGAGTCCATTTGGTGGCCTGGCATTTCGGCAGACATTACCTCTCAGGTAACTAAGTGCGAGCAATGTGCTTCCACTCGGATGAACCTTGTAAAGCCCCTGGTTTCCACGGTCCTACCTGGACGTCCCTGGGAACTTGTCGGCATAGACCTGTTCCACCTCCGCAGCCAGACATTCATCTTGGTGGTGGACTACCACTCCAGGTACCCCGAAGTTGTAACCTTGCGGAGCACAATGGCTCAGGCAGTCATCGACGTTCTCAAAAGCATCTTTGCCCGGCATGGGATTCCGCGAGAAGTCAGATCAGACAACGGTCCACCGTTCTCTTCACGCGAGTTTGCAGCATTGGCGGCATCTTATGGCTTTGACCACGTCACCAGCAGCCCGAACTATGCGCAATCGAACTGAGAGGCGGAGAGAATGGTCAGGACCATCAAGGAGTTGTTTCTCAAAGCAACAGACCCTCATCTGGCCTTGCTCAGCTACCGGGACACCCCCGGAGTCGATGGCTTCAGCCCGGCCCAGCTCTTGATGGGACGACAACTCCGAACCAAAGTGCCGAAACAGGACTCCCAGTTATGTCCTCACTGGCCGTCGAGGAAAGACGCGAGGAGAAAAGATGCAGCCTACAAGCAGAAACAGGCCGCTGACTTTAACAGGCATCACAGAGCTCAAGATCTGTCATCGCTCCGAACAGGCCAGTGTGTCTGGGTACGACCTGATCAGGTCAAAGATACAGTGCTTAGCCCAGCACGCCGACCACGAAGTTATGTCGTGGAAACCGAGCAGGGTGGCGTCCTACAGCGCAACCGGCGTCACCTAGTGCCTTTTGTACCTCCTGCGCCAAGGGTGGAACAACCGCCGTCCGAGGAGCAGGAGCCACAGCGAACACTGCCCCCTCTGGAACCCCAGCGAACTACTACAGTGCAACCACCCGATTCCCTTGGACTGCCCCCTGCAGACAGTTACCGCAGTGATGGTGTGACACGAACACGTAGTGGCCGCCGTGTTGTACCTCCGAACCGCCTGAACTTGTGATGTGCAGTGTCTGGCGTCCTCCGTCTTCCGTCTGGTCTTCAAGGGGAAAGATGTAGAGGTCGCCACCCTTCAGTAATTCAGTTCGGCTGCCACTAGCATGCGGCGCCCCTGAGATTGTATATATTCTGCCCCGAATAAAGTGGGAGGGCCCTTTTTCGTTAGCTGAGCAGCTGTCGTGCGTATCGTCTCTCTCCGCTCGTGCTCCGGCACGCTCGCGCGGGACCGGACACAAGACAGCAGGATGAAGCGATGGTTTCGCACGTTCGTCGGTTTGAGGGGGAGAGAGCAGATACGTGAAACGAGGGCACACCCTGGTATCACGCACCTGTTGTTTTGCTCGGTCCACTTGTCATGGGTTTCAAATTCATGGATCGTTTCATTTATTTTTGCGCAGGTACCGCATTAATCTAGCAGGCAGCTTCGACGGTGACGGCGGGGTGCGGGCCTAAGGAGGTTCTCTCTTAAAACCTGTCGCATTGTTAAAGACTGAAAAAGTGAAAACGTGTACCGACCTGGTCGGTCCGAGCGTTGAGTTCTACATGACCTGCTTATTAGGCATCTGGGTGTGATTTCTGTGCAGACATTTTTACTAGTCATAAATATACGCACTAATTGAAGAGAAGCGACCATCTAAAGGTTATCGGCCACCTTATCTCTAGAATGTGTCGCATCATATCTTGAACAATAACAAAGGAAGCTTTGAAAATGTCTGCAGCTCAAGTTCACCATACCGAGTAACGAAGTGTACACAACAGCACCACCACAAACAAAGTTCATTGATTGAGTGATATGTTGAATTTTACGCCCTAAAACCAACTTTAGATTATGAGAGATGTCATAGTGGAGGGCTCCAGAAATTTTGATCACCTGGAGCTCTTTAACATGCAGCCAAATCTGAGCATACGAGCCTACAGCATTTTCGCCTCCATCAAAAATTCCGCCGCCCCAGCCAGGATTCAATGCCATGATCTGAGGTCAGCAGACGAGTACTTTACCCACTAGAACAACGCTGCGGGACCACTACCAACATAAGGCTGATGAGCATTTGAAATTCATAGAAATTAGCAGTGTTTTTCCGACATTAAGGTTGTGTCTCAGATTTTATTGCAATATAAGCTGACTATTTTTCTCATATTTACAGTTGTGTGTGCTTTTCACCAGTTTAAAATTTTGATTCTGCGCGATCGAAACAAACTTTATTAAGGAATTAAAAGGTCTGTACAGTATACTCAGCTTGGTTTGGAGCCACAGAAATCACAAAATCTACTTTTCAGTAACACTTGAGGTACAATTAAGCAAGGGCTAAGTTTACAAATAGTATTCAAGCATAAAGCTTTCCTTAGCTAATCGAAAGCAGAGTAATTAGCCTTCACTGTATTTTCCCCAAATAAAAAAAAACATATTGCTGATTTTATGTCCCGGTATAATATGTGATGCATCGAAAATGTCAAGGGTATGGAAATAATGAAGAGCGTTTATATAAATCATATATGAAACAGACATCACCTTCTCTGATTAATCCCATCCAGCGACTATGTTGTCGGTGCCTGTGATGTTCACTGGTGCTGTTGGGATGCATATTGGCCTTGCGTTATTTCCGTACTCGAATGGTTTTTCCACCTGTAGAAAAAGAAACCACGATAAATTAAAAGAAAGAACGTATAAACTGAACTAAGACGCTTTCTTGAAGGGACACTTAAGTAGATCTTTCGCACTCAGTTCTGCAACACTCTAAAGCTTGCCGACTCTTTTCAAGGTGCACTTGTTTTTGCTGTCGCATTCTTAGCGCTGTGGATCCTAGAGCTTAGTGTTTTCAGAGTAAACCAGAGTCCACGGCCGCACCACCACTATCCAAGGTCCCCCACCATTTTTTTTCGTTGGTTGAATTCAAGAAAAAAGAAGCTTCACAATGGATGCAAAAGTGAAATTGAAATGATCAAGTACTTGTCCAGCTTTCCGGTCCCGAAGGCTTCAAACAAAAAATTATGCACTACATCGGGGATCAGCAGCCGGCCATTACCGCCGAGAACCTGCGTCACGACGGCCCTGCACTTCACATAACGAGATTATAGTTTCAACTGAGAAAAAACACAGCGTCTTCCCGACCCTTCTCATATAATTAGTGTGTGCGGCCAATACCTTGTACCCATGACAAAGCCTCTCAGGTAGCTCTGTTTTCAACAGTGTGATTTGCCTATCCCAGTACTCGACAGATTGCTTGAACGTCATTTCCGGAGTGGTATGGGGAACGTGGGGAAATACGTACACGCACAAACGTCCTCAAGCCTTGAAGTTTTAGATGTTCAAACCCGTAACAAAACATGCCGAAGCATGCACGTACTCCCGAAACACTGCAATAAGTGAATACATAGAAGAACAAATGATATATATATATATATATATATATATATATATATATATATATATATATATATATATATGTTTAATGTCATGATGCAATGCGACCAAAGGCAGATAGACTTTGACACAACGGTTCTCAGCAGCCAAACAGCAAGATCACCTTCTTTGTTCTTGACCAGTGAGAGCTCCGCAACCTGGTGTCCGCCAAATCCCCTTATCATCCTTTTTGTCCACCAGCTCACACGCGTCATTTGACCCCCTCTCAAAGTTTCACGTTGCCTCCGTTCAGAAGCAGGAGCGTGATTATCTGGCAATTTATTCGCAAACTTTCAACGTGTTCCACCTTTGCTGCAATACTTTTTCTAACCAGTGAGGCTACGCGGGGATGATTTGAATCTTGTAAACAGTAAGATCTCTGCAGTTTGACCATTTTGGGTCCAACCTCCTGCAGGCATATTCTGTCTGGCTGAATTGGTACTGAGTTCATCTAATTTTGGAATGCTGCAGCGTGCTTGTGAAAAGACTGACAGTTGCCCTGCGAAATCTCTAAATGATCTGAACTTTTCTCAATATTTTTTTTGCTACGCTGCATGGTCATGTCCACCTTGTCGTGGCCCACTTTGTACGGTTTCTCATTAATTGGGGTGGAGAGGAGGCATTTGTTTAGTGCCCTCTGCAAGCCTTCCACAGCATCATTAACCGACTGCCTCTGAAGTTTCAGTTCTCCGACAAACGTTTTCGTTTCCGCCATGAAATCAGCTAGAAGTTTGTGCAAAGTAATTATGCTCTCCCTGTTTGCTTAAACCTGCGTCTGCACTTGCTTTGCTAGTTCGCCACTTTCTGATAGAGTTGTGAACGAGTCCTTGCCTATCATTTCCTCGCTAATTTATGCGCTTTTCCCCATGCCAGCTATACGCTCTCACACCTCTTTATGGCCCTGATTAGGGTTGCCTACCGACCCTGGGTTTTGTAATTTTTACTTGCAATTTCTTTTTTTTTCAATTGACGAGATGGCCAGTTTATGCTCTTCACGCTCCACAGCCATTTGATTTTTAAGCTGCTTAATTTGTTGCGTTCATCTTTCATTCCCTTCTAAAATTTTTCTATACTGATGGGTATGAGTTACTGGAACATAGGGAGGCACTGGATTCGCCCAGCTCACGTTGTTTGGTTGGTTGTTCGGTACGTTTTCCATATTAAGGCTAGCAGTTGCTGCTGCTTCTTCTTTGATGGAATGAGCGGAGCTTGTTTTCCAGCTGCTACTCAGTGTTTTCTTCAAGTTTCGTTCGCCAGTTGCCTCCGCAAGCTTGCTGTTGTTTCTTTGTTGTAGGGTCTGCGATGTTTATCTCGATATTGATCGTGATCGTGATCTGGAGCTGAATCAAGATGTCTGCCGCTTCTGGAGCACCGCTTCCTCTCGGTCCGAGCTTAACCACCGAGGAGGTTTGTGCTAGTGTTGATCAAGTTGCAGGAATTCCTTCTCCGCGTAGATCCACTGTGTCTTCGAGGTGCCTCCACTCGTGATATTCAGGAAGCCACATTCTTCATTGTCTTTTCACAAGATTTGTCTCCTGTATCATGCTTCTCAGCACATATGGCAGAGTTTAGAGGACATTTGTGCCCTTGAGTAGGATCAGACGTTCCACACATGAAGCACATGTTGGCGTTCGGCGTCGGGCACACATCGGTTCGGTGTCGAGTTGATCAA